>NW_006201352.1:1173445-1182100 GCF_000334495.1 Tupaia belangeri chinensis
TATATATATAAAATGGGACTATATATTCAGCCCCTAGCAGAAGGGCTACTCAAGATTATTGCTAGGGACAGAATGGAGGCTGAAGGTGGGATACCCCCTCGTGTCTTCCTGACCTCCAAGAATTAGTTCTTCCTTGGAAGGCCGTGTCGTGTGACGGTTGCAGCTCCTGTGCATACAAGCTTTGTGTTTTACGTAGCCAGGGATTCTAATGAGAATCTCTTCTCAGTGCAGTGAACAACTTCTCCCTTCCCTAAATGTGAAACTGAGGCCCGGAGTGAGGAAATGACGTGCCTTGGTCACACAGTGGGCTGGTGGTAGAGGGAGGGAAAGAACCAGGTCCCCTGCTTCGACACCAGGTTCTTCTCCCCCACCCTGGGTGGGCTTCCTCCACTCCTTTCTAAACTCAGAGAAAGGGAGCAAATCTGGGAGTCAGGGAGTCAGCATCGACTCATTTCCTCTTACAGGATATTTGTGTTTAAAGCTCTGTGCCAGGCCGAGGAAGAGAAATCTAAGCCATGTGTGTGCAGTGGGCTCCCAGCGATCTGAAAAGGCTGGGTAGGCTGTGGGCCTGCGGCCGTGAGAGAGTCACACTGGGGAAGCTTGATTTGCTTGGCCTCCGGACTGCCCCCACCCCCCACAGCATTTCATGATGCTGGTGTGAGTGTGGGTGTGTGTGTGTGTGTGTGTGTGTGCACAAGTTTTCTATGTGTACACAGAAGACTAGGAGCAGCGCTGGACCTCTGCAACTAGCTCGACAGTTCCCCACTAAATCCCAAATGGGAGGAAGGCCGGGCCAGCTCATGGCTTTGTATCTGACTCATAATTCAGAATGCAAATGAAAGTAAAGCGTTCCTTAAAATGTTAAGGAAAAAAGTATTTGTTTCCAGGGTTGAATTTGGAACAATCCTGCAACAAAGCTAACAGCTTTCTGTGGACAGGAGCGGAGCTCTCACGGATAATTCAAGTTATGGGGGAAGCTTCCCGAGCCCTTCCAGGTCGGGAGAGAGGGAAGTCTTTCCTGACCTTGTCGTGTGGGGCTGGCTGGTGTTTGGCTTGCACTGTCCCCTTAGGACTGCGGTGTTCTCATCTGCATTGGTTTGCACCCACAGAGGGAGTAACGTGTCAGGAGTCCCTTCCCTGCCAAGGATCTCACATGAATTACAGTGTTTCGTCTTCACACAGGTCCTGTTATGTGGGTGCCATGACTCCCACCTTTGGGGAGAAGAAGTAGGTACACCAAGCTGCTCAGCTTCACATTAGGAAGCCAGCGAACACCCCGGACCCTTCGGACTCCATGGTGGTCTTCACACTCGTTTAAGAAAGAGAGCTGCATGACCTTGGGCAAGACCTTTAACATCTCTCTACCTCAGTGTCCTGATCTGTAAAGGGACTGTGGGAGACCTGAAAAAATCATCTCCAAATAGGAGGCATCCTTGAACTGGAGGCAATTAAGAAAAAGCAAATGCAGGAAAGCTCTCTGTCCTCCCTGTATTTGCCTGAAAGCGGGACCGACATCTACCAAGACAAAAGGTACCCTGCTGCTGTCCCACGGGGAACAAAGTCAACCACTGAAGACATGTCAGATCCTTACTGGCTTGGAGATGGTACCAGAGGAATCTACATTAGCGAGATTTACTGAGTAGGCTTCAGCCACCATTTTTCTTGCTGTCCCACCAGTTACCACCTGGAGACTAAGAGTTCTTTTCCTTTGTCTTGTCATTTATCTAAAAAATGGATTCTTTGCTGAAGATGCTGCATAAGCTAGAAATTCAAAGCCCCCTCTTTGACAACTATTCATTCCCTGAGCACCTCCCATGTGGTTATGAAATATTCCTCTTGCTAGTCTGCCTTCTGTTACAAGAATCCGTTCCAACTAAGAACCTGGGAAGGTTGAAGAAAAAGATTGCTTTTCTTCCTCTACAGAGCCGTAATAGCGGGGGGTCGCAGTGGGGTTTAAATGAATAAAGCTCCGGCACTTCATGAACTCAGTGGCGACGATGCCTGGCACAGCTCTGAGTTCAGTATTAGTCACCACCACTGTTCCGGTTGTCTTTTGTCTCACTTCGAGAGGATGGGAGGCTAGGCCTTGGGTTATAAACAGCAAACTCCAACACCGGCCAACATAAGCAAAATGGCAAGCCAAGTCTCTGGGGGTGATTTTAGCACTGATGAAAAGGCTGAGGGGCCAGCAGGTGGCCTGGTGGTTAAGGCACTGGATTCCCACAGGGCCGACATGCTTCAGGGACCTGGCTGCTTGAAAATCAACCTTGGTGCGTGTGCGTGAGTGCCCCAAATCCCAGGAGGAGAATGGAGGAGAAGGGATTGTGGTGTGGCCATCCCCCCTTGGGGGCTGATTTCTCACTTCCCCTCTCTCTGCCTCTCTCTAGTGAATGCGCACCCTGTGGCAAAACCTAAATAGAAAACAGAAACAGAAAAGACTGAGAAGCCAGACTCTGGAAGGACAGGTACCAGGGCACCTGTGGGGGCTCTCAGTTTGTTTTCGGGTTCCAAGATCCAGGTAAAAGTGTCCTCCAAAGGACGTCACATAGTTGAGGGCTCCCTGAGCCTGTATCCCACAGGAGCATCTGTGGCCAGGCCACCAGGCCCTGAGCCAGGACTCAGCGTCCAGCACCCCATGGATCTCCAGCACCACTATTGGTCTCGGGCAGCCTATTCTCCTCTGTTGGACGCACCCTCTTCATGGACTTTTCTCTGCAGGCCGTTTGCCTTCTCTACAGCAGGGGTCCCTAACAACCTGGACATTAGTATCCTTGGAAAGAGCAACTCAAAGCAACTCTAAACCAATGCTGGTGTCAGGCAGCTCCAGCTCTTTTTTCCACACGGCGTCCCTGTACTCCGGATTAAAGTCTGGGGAGAGAAACATGGCTGAATGAGTCTCCTGTGGCTGTTGTAACAAATGACCTCAGGCAGTGGCTTAAAGCGCAAATGTTTTCAGAGAGTTCCGGAGGTCAGAAGTCTGAAATCAGTTTTGGTGAACCAAAGTTAAGGTGTGGGTAGCTTTGCATTCCTTCTGGAGGTAATAGTGGAGAATCCCTGCCTTGCCTTTTCCAGCTTCTAGAAGCCACCACACTCCTTGACTCTTGGCTCCCTTTTGCCGCCTTCAAAGCCAGCATCTTCTCTCCTCTTTGGCCTCTCCTTCCATCCTCACATCTCTCTGACTCTGACCCTTGTGCCTTCCTCCAAGTCACAAGCTTTGTGATTATATTGGGCCTTTGGAGTTAATCCAGAATGATCTCCTCACAGCCGGATCCTTAATATAATCACATCTGCAAAATCCCTTTTGCCATGTAATTTAATGTTCCTGGAGGTTCCTGGGACTAGGTCATAGTCATCCTCGGAAGTCATTATTCTGCTGGTTGCTGGGCCCCCTGAGTAAGTCAGCTCGCATACCCACCTCTGGCAATAATCTGGTGAGGGCCTCTTGGCCCCACACGCAGGCTTCTCCGATGTGGCGGTTTGGGAGGGCCCACACCTTTGCACTGCTTACACATTCCAAGGCAGCGCTTCTGCTGCTGGTCCAGGGCCAGAGACCTACTGGAATAAGAGAAGGCAGGATTCCTTGACTGGCTTTCTCGCATAATTGGAGGAGAAGGGATTGTGGTGTGGCCATCCCCCCTTGGGGGCTGATTTCTCACTTCCCCTCTCTCTGCCTCTCTCTAGTGAATGCGCACCCTGTGGCAAAACCTAAATAGAAAACAGAAACAGAAAAGACTGAGAAGCCAGACTCTGGAAGGACAGGTACCAGGGCACCTGTGGGGGCTCTCAGTTTGTTTTCGGGTTCCAAGATCCAGGTAAAAGTGTCCTCCAAAGGACGTCACATAGTTGAGGGCTCCCTGAGCCTGTATCCCACAGGAGCATCTGTGGCCAGGCCACCAGGCCCTGAGCCAGGACTCAGCGTCCAGCACCCCATGGATCTCCAGCACCACTATTGGTCTCGGGCAGCCTATTCTCCTCTGTTGGACGCACCCTCTTCATGGACTTTTCTCTGCAGGCCGTTTGCCTTCTCTACAGCAGGGGTCCCTAACAACCTGGACATTAGTATCCTTGGAAAGAGCAACTCAAAGCAACTCTAAACCAATGCTGGTGTCAGGCAGCTCCAGCTCTTTTTTCCACACGGCGTCCCTGTACTCCGGATTAAAGTCTGGGGAGAGAAACATGGCTGAATGAGTCTCCTGTGGCTGTTGTAACAAATGACCTCAGGCAGTGGCTTAAAGCGCAAATGTTTTCAGAGAGTTCCGGAGGTCAGAAGTCTGAAATCAGTTTTGGTGAACCAAAGTTAAGGTGTGGGTAGCTTTGCATTCCTTCTGGAGGTAATAGTGGAGAATCCCTGCCTTGCCTTTTCCAGCTTCTAGAAGCCACCACACTCCTTGACTCTTGGCTCCCTTTTGCCGCCTTCAAAGCCAGCATCTTCTCTCCTCTTTGGCCTCTCCTTCCATCCTCACATCTCTCTGACTCTGACCCTTGTGCCTTCCTCCAAGTCACAAGCTTTGTGATTATATTGGGCCTTTGGAGTTAATCCAGAATGATCTCCTCACAGCCGGATCCTTAATATAATCACATCTGCAAAATCCCTTTTGCCATGTAATTTAATGTTCCTGGAGGTTCCTGGGACTAGGTCATAGTCATCCTCGGAAGTCATTATTCTGCTGGTTGCTGGGCCCCCTGAGTAAGTCAGCTCGCATACCCACCTCTGGCAATAATCTGGTGAGGGCCTCTTGGCCCCACACGCAGGCTTCTCCGATGTGGCGGTTTGGGAGGGCCCACACCTTTGCACTGCTTACACATTCCAAGGCAGCGCTTCTGCTGCTGGTCCAGGGCCAGAGACCTACTGGAATAAGAGAAGGCAGGATTCCTTGACTGGCTTTCTCGCATAATCTCTATGCTGGTAAGAAGAGACGTTTCCTAAACAGTGTGGACACAGAAGCCAGGAGAAAGGAAGTGGCTGTGAGTGGCAGGGACACTAATGTCCAGTTCTTCGGGTCCCCTGCTGTAGAAAAAGTAGATGGTGCATGGAGGAAGGTTCATGAAGAGGGTGTGCCCAGGGACAAGAGGCTAGAAAGAGGCTGGTAGAGACCACGGGGTCATTGAGACCCACAGGGTGGTGGGTGCTCATCTGTGTCCAGTGACCTGGCCACAGATGTTCCTGGAGAGGACACAGGCTCAGAGGCCTCTATACCAGGAGCGCCATTGTTGGGATAATTTTACCTGCATCTCGGAACTAGAAAACAAGTTGGAGGGAGAATCTGCTTTTAATTTTCAGGAACAAGGCAGCAGGATCAAATGACCTGTGGGACCAGCTGACCGGCCCAGCCTGCGATCCTATGCGCAAGTCCCAAAGCTAATGATGTCATAGCCCTGGGCTGCGTCCGATCTGTGTAGTTAGGTTGATGGGATTAATCAGCTCATGTTAACACGCTGATGATCATGAAATAAAGACGACCATTTCAATGGGCTACGCAGGGCTGAGGGACTGAAGTGAAATCATTTGGACTTTTACAGAGGTCACGGTTGAATTATCACAAAACTTCCTTTACTCGAAGCAGATGCTTATTAAGATTAATTTAGTGTGAAAAGTGAACCAGACTGAGTATAAAGGACATTGTCTCCTCAATTATGTAATAAGACACCTCCTCATTGTCCTCTACTCACTGAAGATGATTGTGCATTTCCTTGGGGACGTTACAACACACAGAGCGGAGCCGCTGTGCAATCCCTCTTTTAGGGACATTCAATGAAATCTCAGTGTTCACACAAAGACAAAGTGGGCAGAAACAAAAGAGAACATCCACTGGGAAGGGCAAGTGGGGGCTGAAGACAGAACCCATCTTTCTGCTAAAGCCACGCATTCGGTGGTGTCTAGAGACGCGTCCTGTCTGAAGACGAGAAACAGGAAGAGGGAGATGACTTCACCCTCTTTATCCCAACAATGGTGCTCCTGGTATAGGGGCCTCTGAGCCTGTGTCCCCTCCAGGAACGTCTTGTAAAGAAGGGGTGTGCCTGTGTGATGGCTCCTGGCAGCTGTCTGGGGAGTTCGGGTCCGCAGGGGCTGAGCAGAATGACGACTAGGCCCATAGCTATTGGACTTCTGTAGGGTGCGATCTCCCGTCTGGGCCCCTGCAGTGGGCTTCTTCATATCTTCTGTCTATCTGTCTGTTTCTTTTCTCTTCCTTTTTTAGGTTTATTTGTCATAGAATCCATGCACTCATTGGAGAGAGACAGAGGGAGACAGAGGGAAAGTGAGAAAACATCCCCCCGGAAAGAAAGCCATGGCACCACCATTCTCCTCTTGGGATTTTGAGCAAGCACATGCACACGCCCAGCATGATTTTCAAGCCATTGGGTCTAGAACTCAAACCACGATATCCATTGGGGAATTCCAGTGCCTTAACCACCATGCCACTTGCTGGCCCCATCTCTCTCTCTCTCTTTCTCTCTAAATGAGTTCTATTTCTCCTATTTATCTGTTAGTTACAAAATGCTGTTTAAAAACATGCTTTCCTTTGCTTCTGGGGTCTTCCCTGCCCTGGCGTCCCTTCCATTTCTTGGCTTCTTCTTTGATTTCCTTCCACGGCTGTTCTCCCAAAGTTGACTCCTTGACTTGCTGTTCCCTCAGGCTCCAACCTTAGCTGTCTGTTTCTACTCACGGGAAACACTCTCTTCCTGGAGTCAGTCCATCCACTCACATAGTTTTTCCTGTCACTTTAAACCCTAAGGTACCTGGGAATCCTTGCTACTTCCCTTAATAAAATAAACCAGGAATTTCCCAGGTTAGTACAGAGAGGAGAGTGTCGTAGTGAGAAGGCACAGATGGCTGCATGGTTCCTGTCTGAGTTTCATTTTCTTTGGAATTCTTGCTTTCTAACTCCTCTTTCCTCTGGGGTATGTCACTACAGGATGGCTTTTCCTGCAAATGTCTGACTTACTACGAGTGAACCAAATCCTTCCCCATGGTTTTCCTGAAGCAGAGTTGAGATGGAAGAAGATTTTTTTACAATTTTGCAACAAAGGAAAAGCACAATGAGACCCGAGAAGGTAGACAGCTGTCTCAGGTGTGAGATGGCAGTGGTATGAGCCATCTATTATTGCATAACAAATTACCCCAGAATGCAGTGTATAACATAATCATTTACGATGCTCATCATTTGCATGAAGCAAGAATTCAGGAAGCCCTTGAGTGTGTACTTTCCTTCTGAGGTCTTAACATGTGTTTGCAATCATATGACAGTTGCAGCTGCAGTCTCATTTGAAGACTTGACTGGGGCTGAAAAATTCACTTTAAAGGTGTCTCACTCACATGACTGGCCAATTCCTGAGTGCTGTTGGCTGGAGGCCTCAGTTCCCCTGTCGGACGATGGCTTGAGAGTTCTCCTAGCACAGTGGCCAGCGTTCCCTAGAGTCAGCAGTTCTTGCAATCTTTGATTTAACCTTGGAAGTCGCGCATTTCCACTTCCTTCTTATCTGATTCATCACAGAGAGCCCTGTTTCAGCGTGGAAAACCACCACACAGGGCATGATTATTGGGATGCATGGGTTGCTGGGTACCATTTTGAAAGGTGGCTGCCACATGAGCTAATTTGTTCTCCAGGATTTGTGGGAGCAACCACTCCATGAGGATTCCTGGGAAGAAAGGTTTTTTGAGAGATCTTTACTTTTTTGTTCGTCCATAACCATAGGTCATGCATCAATTTGCCAAGAAAATGCAGGGCCACCTCTCTCTAGTTTTCTCTTTGGATATCAGAAGTGGAGAATTTAAGTATGTATTTATTTATTTAGAAAGATTTTTTTTACCATAGGGCATGTGTGCTCACTGGAGAGACAGAGAAAGAAAGTGAGAAATCACTCCTCAGGGGAGATGGCCATACCACAATCCCTTTTCCATTCTCCTCTCAAGATTTTGGACATGCAGGCACATGTGCCTGGTGTGTTTCAAGCCTCCTGTCCAGGACTCAAACCATGATAGGTCCGTGGGAGCCCAGCACCTTAACCAACATGCCATCTGCAGGCCCCAAATTTAAGTAATCTTCCTCTTCAATTCTTGATGTACTTTTATCATCAGTCTATGCGAGGCTCCCTTCTTGCTTTGTTTATTTTTTTTGTGTGCTTGCATTGGTAGCACATGTATTATTTATTCTGTTTCTCTCCTTTCAGATTTGCACTCCTTCCTTCATACCCACTCCTCCATGTCTGCCACGGGTAATCACTCTGAAATGTTTGATGGGTACCCTTGTATTTTTCTGCATACTCATAAAATATGTATTATTTTGTCTGTTCATGGTTTTTTTCATGAATGCCGTTGAACTAAAGAATTTGTTTAGTATCTCATTCTGTTCATTCTGCATCTGTGTACTCCACGGTGAGTGTCTGCCACGTTTTGTTCATCCCTCTTTCTGGTGGTCAATGAGCGTCCAGATTACTTCCAGCCCCTCTGCCATGAATAATGCCTCAACGAACTCCTGTTCCTTTAAGCTCTGAGTGAGGACTTCCCTGGGGTCACCACCCAGATGAGGGTTCCCTGGTAGGTACACGTATGCTTCATGTGACTATGTGCAACAGGTACCTCCTCATGACACCGTTTCCTGCCAGACCCCAGACCGAAACAAATCAATGTCTGCTTATCTCCCTTTAAACATTCCT
>NW_006201352.1:1182281-1198720 GCF_000334495.1 Tupaia belangeri chinensis
ATTCCTGCTCAAGATCCAAGGTTTTGATTGAGAAAGGTGCTGCTCTCCTCTAGGAAACCAGATGAGTTGTGACCCACACAGGGGTGAGAGTTCACCTTATAGATGCATCTGCAGACCACAGCTCACACGGTATCCCGACATCCTCAAGAATAGACTGCCATTACCATGCTTTGAGAGGTCAGTCCTCATATCCCGGGTGTATGTCTTTGCACCGCGCCTCTTTGCCGAGGACCAGTCTTTTTAATCCCATTACCTCCAACACATCGCCCCTTGGATCTTCCAAAAGCCTCTCAAACTCCACTTGTCCAACTCTATCTTCAGGACAATTATCCCCTCCCCTCCCCGGAATGGCTCCTTCAGTCCCTCCATCACTGTCATCACTGCCTCCTTCCTCTGCCTCAGCAACTCTGTGAGGTTCTGCCCAAGGTCACCTCCTAAACATTGCTGGAGGCTGTTGCCTCTTTTCCCTCTAGATGCCGTCAGGCTCAGCCAGATTATTCCAGCAGCCTCCAGAGCTCCAATTTTCTTATCCTGACCCACTCCTCCCACACCACTGCATGAACGAACTCTCAAGTCCAAATCTGAAATTCCTTCGGTAACTTCCCGCGTCCGTGGACAGTCCGGATTCTGGGTGAGTAAGCCGGTGGCTCGTGCCTTGAACTTCTTCTCCTGTTTCTCATGTTTGAGGGTTCTCATGATAGAGGTTCAAAGCCTGGTCTGCTGCCAGACAGGAAGCAGAGAGCATGGGAGCCATGTATGATCTCGTCTCCAGTAAAGGCGTTTCCAACTCTGGCTGAACAGCTGGGTCCACTGGAGGAGGAGCTGACGAGGAATCAGAATCAGAGAATGGGACGTGGGGAAGAGAGGCTGGCACCTCTAGTGTTCTTCCTGACTTTCCTCTTGCTTTTTACTGAGAGAGAGCAAGAGAGCATGCATGAAAGAGAACAGGCACCCTTGGGAGTGTCTCATCATGCTGCGACTCTCCTTCCACTCCCCATCCTCCCTTCCCCGCCCCAACTTCCAGGCAGCCAGGCTCAAGGGCACAATTTGGAACCCAGACTGACTTCACATGCTCCAGCATTGCAGAGAGGCCCGACGCCCGTTGCTCATGGGCACCCCTGTAGCTGGGCCCGACACCTCTAGTTTTCAAAGCATCTCAGGTCATTTTACTATGTAGTCGGGGTTGAAAACCACCACGCTCACTCAGCACTTCTCGAACTTAATTGTCGGGGTGAATCACCTGGGGATTTCGATAAATGACTTTGATTCAGGAGGTCTGGAGCCGGATGTCTGGGACTCTGCAAGTCTCACAAGGACCCAGGTGTTACTGGTGCTATTTGTCTGCAGACTGCCCTTGGGAGCACAGTTCTAGCTCGTCAGTGCCCCGCACACTGCCTGGCGCCTAGCAGACGTTGGCATGCGTGTGTGAGTAACTGGAGCAGGAGCCGGCATTTATGCAAACCACTTCATTCCATTTTTAAACCATGCTGGAATAGCTATTGTTCCTTTTTTAAAAAGTTTATTCATTTGTTTCTTCCATGAATGAAAGACACACACACACACACACACACACACACACACACAGAGCCAGTACCCGAAGTGGGGTCTTGCAGCTGTAGTCTACCCCAGCTCAGGCTCATGGGCGTGTATGTGCCTAGCACACTCAGGAGGTCTCTGACACAAACCTGGAACCTTCCCAGGTGGATCAGCTTTGCAGAAAATTGTATTTTATTGCTGTGCCACTGTCTGGCCCCCTGGAATGACAACTCTTCTTTTTATTTTATTTATTATTATTTTAAATTTGCTATAGGGCACATGCTCTCACCAGAGAAAGAGAGAGAGAAAGGGAAAGTGAAAAAACAAGCCACCAGGTCTGGGACGTTCTTTTTTTAAAAAATTTTTTCATTTGTTTCTTCCACGAATGAAAAACACACACACACACACACACACACACACACACAGAGCCAGTACCCGAAGTGGGGTCTTGCAGCTGTAGTCTACCCCAGCTCAGGCTCATGGGCGTGTATGTGCCTAGCACACTCAGGAGGTCTCTGACACAAACCTGGAACCTTCCCAGGTGGATCAGCTTTGCAGAAAATTGTATTTTATTGCTGTGCCACTGTCTGGCCCCCTGGAATGACAACTCTTCTTTTTATTTTATTTATTATTATTTTAAATTTGCTATAGGGCACATGCTCTCACCAGAGAAAGAGAGAGAGAAAGGGAAAGTGAAAAAACAAGCCACCAGGTCTGGGACTCAAACCACAGTCAGCCATGTGGGAGTCCAGTGTTGTAAGCACTACACCACACCATCTGTTGGCCCCAGCAACTGTTCTTCTTTTTTTTTAGAATTATTTTATTTAGTTTTATATATGAATATTATGATTTAGCTTGACTAGAGAGAGACACAGACAGAGGGAAAGTGAGAAAGTTGGAAAAACACCATTTCTGGGTGTGTCTGTACGGTGTTTCCAGAAGAAATTAGCATATGTATCAGTAGACGGAGAAAGAAGGTCACTCTCACCAATGTCAGTGGGCATCATCCAATTTGTTCAGAGCCTGAAAAAAAATAAGAAGAGAGAGAAAGGTTAAATCCATTCTCTTTTCTTTTTCTTGTTTTTTTTTTTTTTTGAGAGGTTTTTGCTATAGGGCATGTGTGCTTGCCAGACAGACAGAGAGAGAGACAGACAGTAAGAAATCACCCCCCAGGGGGATGGTCATGCTGCAATCCCTTCTCCTCCCTTCTCCTCTCGGGATCTTGGGCACGCACACACATGCGCCCGGCGTGAGTTTTAAGCCCCCGGGTCCGGGACTTGAACCGTGGTCCACTACATGGGAGTCCAGCGACATAGCCATTACACTAACTGCTGGTCCCCCTTCTCTTTTCTTGAGCTGGGTCATCTATCTCCTGACTTCAGACATGGGAGCTCCTTGTTTTTGGATCCTTGGCCTCTAGGACTGAAATCAGCAGCCCTTCTGGTTCTCAAGCCTTTGGAGTTACACACTGAGTTTCCTGGCTCACCAGCTCGCAGGCAGCATGTTGTGAGAATTCTTAGCTTCCATAATTGTGTAAGTCGATTTTTATCGTAAGTCTTCTCGCATATGTCTATCTGTCCTGATATATATATATATACATATACACACATATGTATATACACACATACATGTATATGTGTATGTTATGTATATGTGTGTATATTTTATATTATATATCATGTGTATGTGTGCATGTATATATATACACGCACTCAGGAAAAGTCATATTATTGCATGGAAAAACACGTCCTAATTTTTCAATGACCTAGTGTGTGTGTGTGTGTGTGTGTGTGTGTGTGTGTCCACATCCATATCCTATAGGTTCTGTTTCTCTGGACGACCCTGACTGATACTTCTTCAAAGCCTTCTGGACAGGAACAATGACAAGCACACCTCGTCTCACTGGAGCTCACTGGGCTGCCCTTGGCAGATGTTACATTATTTATGAATCAAAGGTTTGGGCACCCCTGGGCCGAGCAAGTCTATCAGCACCATTTTTCCAACAACATGTGCTCATTTGTGCCTTGGTGTCACATTTTTTCACAGTATTTCAAACTTTTCTTTATGATTATAGCTTTGATATTACTGTTGTAATTGTTGGTACCATGAACCATGCTCCAATGAAGTGACAGACTTAATCTCTGTAACTCACGTGTGTTCTATTGGCTGAACATCTCTTTTTCTCTCCTCTGGCACGCATGTTATACAATACTGAAATTAGGTTAATTCATAACTCTACAATGGCCTGGCCTCTAACAAGTGAAAGGGTCACACAGCTCTCACTATAAAAAAAAAAAAGCTAGAAATATTGCTCTTAGTGAGGAAGGCATGCCCAAAACAAAGACAGGCCAAAGCTAGGTCACTCATGTCAAACAGTTAGCCAAACTGTAAATGCAAAGGAAAACTTCTTGAAGAAAATTAAACGCTGTTCTAGTGAACACAGGAATGATGAGAAGCACACTGTAGCTAATATGGAGAAAGTTTTAGTAGTTCAGATAGAAAATCAAACCAGTCACAATATTGTCTTAAACCAAGGTCTAATCCAGAGCATGACACGAACTCCCCAGTTTCATGAAGGCTGACAGAGGTGAGGAAACCACAGAAGAAACATTTGAATCTAGAAGGGATTGGCTCATGAGGTTTAAAGAAAGACACCACTAGGGCCAGCAGGTGGCATAGTGGTTAAGGTGTTGGACTTCCCACATGGCCAACTGGGGTATGAGTATAGACCTGGTGGCTTGAAAATCACATTGTGCCATGTATGGACGCGTGCCCAAAATCCCAGGAGGAGAATGGAGGAGAAGGCATTGAGGCGCGGCCATCCCCGAGGGGGTGACTTCTTTCCCTCTCACTGCCTATCTGCCTCTCTTACTCTGGCAAGTGCACGCCTAAGCCATCATCTCCATAATAAGCCCAAGGTACGGCGGCCAGCACTGACATAGGAGCCGTAGCGAGTTATCCAGAAGATGTAGCTGAGAGCTGGTGAAGGTGGCTATGCCAAACGGCAGATTTTCAGCGTGGATGAACCAGAGGTGCCACTGAGGACTTCCAAGGCTAGAGAGAAGTCCGTGTTGACTTGGAAGCGTCAAAGGACAGACTGACTGTCTAGTCAGGGGTGATGCAGCCAGCTGCTTTCATGATGACAACACTCATTTCCTACTCCCCAAGTCCTAGGGTCCCTGAGAATTATGCAAAATCCAGTCTGCCTGTCTCTCGAGGAAACACTGAAGTGTGAATGATAACACATCTGTCTCTTACATGGTTTACGGAATATGTTAAGCCCATTGTTGAAACCTAGTGCTCAGGAAAAGAAAAAAAAGAAAAGAAAATATTTAAAATATGCTCGTTGACAATGCACCTGGTCACCCCAAACTCCGGTACAGATAAAGAAGGAGATTCCTGTTGTCTTCATACTGCTAATACAACATCTGTTCTGTAGCCTACGGCTCATGGAGTAATTTTCACTTTCAAATCTTCTTAGAAATACATTTTGTAAGACTGTAGCTGCCATAAATGGCGATTCCTCTGATGCATGCGGGCAAGGTCAATTGAAAACCTCTGTGAAGGACTTACCATTGTAGCTATCCCTGAGAAGATTCATGATTCATGGGAGGAGGGCAGGTATTAACTGAAGTTTGGAAGAAGTTGATTGCAGCGCTCATGGATGAGGCTGAGGGGAGTGAGACTTCCGTGGAGGAAGTAGCTGCAGGTGTGGTAGAAATAGCAAAGAACTAGAATTACAAGTGGGGCCTGAAGATGTGACTGAATCGCTGCAATCTCCTGATAAAATGTGAACAAATGAGGAGTTGCTCCATATAGATGAAAGTGGTGTCTTGGGGCCAGCACGTGGTAGTTAAGGCGCCGGACTCCCACATGGCTGACTGCGGTTTGAGTCCTCCCTGGGAGGGGGGGTAATTTCTTACTTTCTCTGTCTCTTTGGTGGGCACACAAGCCCTATAGCAAAAAAAAAAAAAAAAAAAAACTCTCTTTAAAAAGAAAGAACTTTTTCTTTCTTTCTTTCTTTTTTTAAAGATTTATTTAATTTTATTTGTTCACTTATTTATTTTAATTTGACCAGAGAAAGAAAGACACACAGAGAGAAAGAAAGTGAGAAAGCAAGCCACCAGGTCCAGGACTTGAACCATGGTCGGCCATGTGGGAATGTCCAGCACCTTAACCATCACACCGCCTGCTGGTCCCAAGAAAGAATTTTTTCAAAATGGAATCTAATCTTGAAGATGCTGTAAACATTGCTGAGGTGACAATAAAAGATTTAGAGGACCAGCTCCATAGCCTGGTAATTAAGGCAGCTGGAGCCCCCCCATGGCCAACCACGTGGTTCAAATCCCAGACCTGGCAGCCTGAGAAGCATGCTGGGTACTTGTGTGTGTGTGTGTGTGTGTGTGTGTGTGTGTGTGTGTATGTGCCCAAATTCCTAAAGGAGGGAAGATTGAAAAAAAGATTGTGGCGTGATCATTCTCCTGGGGGGGCACTTTTTTCCCTCCTTTTCTCTCTGTCTCTGGCAAGTTTATGTACCCTCTAGCGAAAAAATAAAAAAAAGACTTAGAATATTACATATAGTTGATAAAGCAGTGGCAAGGTTTTACAGGATTGACTTCAAATTTGAAGAAGTTCTACTGTTGGTAAAATGCTATCAAACATCATTGTATGCTACAGAGAAAACTTTCAGTAATAGAAGAATCAATTGGTCTGGCAAACTTTATTGTTGTCTAATATTTTTTTAAGAATTATTTTTATTTGGGACCAGTAGTTAGCGTAATGGCTATGTCACTGGACTCCCACGTAGTCGACTGTGGGTTAAGTCCCGGACCCGATGGCTTAAACTCACGCCCGGCGCGTGTGCGTGTGTGCCCAAGATCCAGAGAGGAGAATGGAGGAGAAGGGATTGTGGCATGACCATCCCCCCTGGTGAGTGATTTCTCTCTTTCTGTCTCTCTGTCTCTCTCTGTCTGGTCTGGCGAGTGCACGCACCCTATAGCAAAAACCTCTCCAAAAAAAAAAAAAAGTTTTAAATTTGATCGTGGCTAGGACATGGGAGTGCTGGGTGTTTGGACCCAACACCTGGGCTGGTTCTTGTTGGACACTCATGAAGAACTGCAGACACACACGCACAGAGGGGATAGCAAAGCAGAGTTTGTTAAGAAAGGGATGGAAGAGCAGAGGCAGTAGGTCTCGAACGGGTTGCTGAAGAGGACCTGGAGGTGAGGGGTTTTATCTGTCAGACCAAGCAATGGGCTGCCTCTCTAACAAGGAAGTGGGTGCAGTGGGCTGGTTCTCTAAGGAAAATACGTAGTCTGAGTGATTTATTACCCTATTCTTAATGAAGTCAGCAGACCATAGTGTTCTGTACTTCCTGTTAGAATCAAGTTACTGAACAGAAACTTGTAGTGAGCAGCCAAATCCGAGCTGATCATGGTGACCTTTAAGACACGCCGAGCACAGACTTGCTATTGGGCTGATGCTGCTCCGATGACGGAGGTTCCGCTACTCCCACGCCCACCATTGCCCTAAGGAAGAACCAATCTGGGGCCGGCTCCGTGGCGTAGCGATTCCATCAGAGATGCCCCGTGTGCCGGATCCCTGCTTTTCTCTGCGTGTGTATCTATTTCTTCTGTATCCACCACTGTTCCCACTGGAGGCCCCATCTCCTCTTTGCCTCACAGGCCGAGGCAGGTGGCAGCCAACATGGGGACGTTTCCTGCACAAAGTCCAGGAATTGATGTAACTGCTTGATATTGACTTTATCGCCCCTAGCTTTTAACCGTCAAGACATTTAAATTTCCATCTCTCTCTCTCTCTTTTAGACAATTGTCCCCGTGTTTTACACCCGACTCCAAATCCACTCCTTGCTCTATCCATTTACTGTACTCAGTTACAGCTGGACTCAGGAGCATCCACTCTCCTGATTTTCTGTCGTTCTGTTCTCAGGTTCCTGTTTGTTTAAGGGCCCGCTGTTGGCCACCACCTGCCTCGGCCTGCGAGGCAAAGAGCAGATGGGACCACAAGTGAGAGCGGCAGTGGATGCAGAAAAGACAGACAGACACATCAGCAGTTAGCTAATGGCTATGTCGCTGGACTCCCACGTAGTCAACCGCGGTTCGCGTCCTGGACCCGGTGGCTTAAAACTCATGCTGGGCGCGTGTGCATGCGTGCCCAAGATCCCGAGAGGAGAATGGAGGAGAAGGGATTGCGGCGTGACCATCCCCCCGGGGGATGATTTCTCGCTTTCTGTCCCTCTGTCTCTCTCTGTCTGTCTGGCGAGCACACGCGCCCTATAGTGAAAAACCTCTCCAAAAAAAAAAAAAGAAAGAAATGTGTATTCTTATTAACCAGACCCTAGAGGAAAAATACAGATACTTCATTAAAAAGAAAAACCCAGTGACTTCCTTTCAGGGGCCTTACCGTACCTACCTGTAAGTGGGTTGTAACTCCTATCTTTAGCAATGTACAATTCTGTGCATATTCTGAAAACCATTGCTTTGTACATTTTAAATGGGGGAATTATATGACATGTGTAGTATATAAAACTTTTACCAAAAATGTGTTGTGGGATTCAAACACTGGCTTGAGAATTTAGCTCAGATACCTAATAGGGCTATTTGTTTGATTAATGAAGAACTCCGAGGGTCTATCACGCCAAGTTCTAAATCCTATAGCTTTGCACACTCGCTTATGCCTGGGGAATCAGAAGATCCCGAATAACTCTTTACCAAGCCTTCACCCCAGCACCACGCACTGACTCTGTAACAGTTGCTTAGTAAATGTACGCTGAGTGGGTGTTTGGTACTTGCTGCCAGAATCCAGGCAGCTCACCAAACTCACATCATGACCGTGAGAGGTTGAGGAACGCCAGTGATATGACAGCCATGCTCTCATGTTCTAGGTGTTACTGGCCCGGCGAGGGAACCTTATCTGCCTCCCTGCTTGCTCCTAGCTCCCAGCAGCTTGGTGCCGCTCACATGGAGGCTGTCATTGCAAATTTTCACGTACATAAACCCTGACATTTGTACGCAGTTAGGGAACCTGGCGAGCACTTGGCTTAGCACTCAGTTTGCAGAGGAAAGGTGGAGAGTCAGTGACACTGGGGGACTTGCTGAGCCCATGTAGCACGTTAGTGACAGAACCAGGACAAGACACACTTTATGCCTGTCAACGTCTGCTGCTTAAACATCTCAGGACAGGCATCTGGTCCTCTTCCTTCCCTTCTTCCAAATGAGAAATGCAAATGCTCACTTGGGCCAATGCTGCACAGCCATGGAAGCATGGGAGGAATGAGGCTGGTACAAAGGTGTGCTCTGGCCAAGGAACGCATTCTTAACTTGGAAAAGCAACCTCGGTGCCCACGTTTCGCCTCCTCCTGTGTGTAGGCTCCTCCAGCCCACAACCGAATTTAAACCGCAGCCGCAAACACACTTTGTCTTTGATAGGACAGACACAAAAGCGCGTGCAAGGAGCAAAAGGCCATTGCCTGTGAAGTTAGGAGCAGGCACATGCTGGCTTGGTCGAGACAGGGGCCACCTCTGAGGGCAGGGGCTGGTCAAGGCTGAGGTTAGTGCAGACGGCAAGCAGGGGGTGAGCTGAGGATCACCCCGAGGAGAGTGGGGCCGTTCGTCAGCTCTAAAGACTCAGCAAGAAGCAGGGCTGGGAATGGACACAAGGAGCCGGTAGTTGTGGAAAAGGTGAGGGATGGGAGGCCACAGGGTTCAGAGAAGGCTGTGCTTGGCTTGAGGTCGTGGGCCTTCTTGGATGGGCTGAGGCTGGGGAAGGTTGGCTGGCTAAAAGTAGGGGGTGCTGCTGATGAGAGGGTACTTCTGCAGGAACTAGGGAAAAGAGACGGCTCTGGGTCAGTGCAGGCATGCTCTGGGCATGTGGCTTAGGAACAGTCTGGGTTGGTTTTTCATTCCCAGAGTGGTCCCTTTATGATGGGAACAGCCTGGACAAGCACACAGGGTCCTTGGCCAGGAGGCTTTGGCCCACTAGGTGCTTTCCCATTGCAGTCTAATTCCTAGCACTCCTCCAAGTTTTCCTCAACTCTTCTCCATTTGTAGACCCTTATTTGTGTCTTCATCCCTAACGATAGTCTATGCTGCCTCCTCCGTGTGTGAGAAACAGCACCAGTAGGCTGCACGTATTATGTAATACGTATTCCAACATATTACCTAGTATACACTGTATGGCCTATGATCCTGAGATACAGCGTTTCCTCAATACACAAGGAATCTTCAAAAGTTTCTCAAAATGTACATTATGAGAAAACTGCATTGATTTAAAAACATTATTGCAGCAGGGGCCAGCAAAGGTGCTGGACTCTCACGTGGCTGACCACAGTTCGAGTCCTGGCCCTGGCAGCTTGAAAATCAATCTGGGCATGTGTGTGCATGCACAAAATCCTGAGAGGAGAGTGGAGGAGAAGGGATTGCTGCATGGCCATCCCCCCTGGGGGATGATTTCTCACTTTCTGTCTCTCTGTTTCTCTTTCTGTCTCTCTGGTGAGCACACGTGCACTATAGCAAAAATATCTTTTAGAAGAAGTATGTACATGATTATATATATATAAAAGAAGGAATCATGGGACCAGCAGTTAGCGTAATGGCTATGTCGCTGGACTCCCACGTAGTCGACCACGGTTCACGTCCCAGACCCGGTGGCTTAAAACTCACGCTGGGCGCGTGTGCGTGTGTGCCCAAGATCCCGAGAGAAGAATGGAGGAGAAGGGATTGCGGCGTGACCATCCCCCCTGGGGGGTGATTTCTCGCTTTCGGTCTCTCTGTCTCTCTCTGTCTGGCTGGCGAGTGCACACGCCCTATAACGAAAACCTCTCCAAAAAAAAAAAAATAAAAAAGGAATTGCTCATGTGTTGATCATGCAGGCTGAAAAGTCTAGACCCAGGAGATTCAACAGTACGGTCCAGTCTGGGTCTGAAGGCCTGTGAACCAGGAGTGCCAATAGTGCAAGTTCTAGTTCAAGTCTGAGTCTGAAGGCCAAAGATTGCTGTACCAGTTCAAAGACTGTTAGAAAGAAGGAAGAAGCCTTTCTTAGCCTTTCATTCTTTCAGGCCTTCAACTGGCTGCATGAGGCCTTCCCAATTCCGGGGGGACGGACTGCTTTGCTCAGGCTACTGATTCAAATTTTAATCTCACCTGGAAACACCTTCATAAACACACCCAGAAATAATGTTTAGCCAAATATCTAGGCACCCTGTCCAGTCAACTCGGCACATAAAATTCACCAGGAGAGTGAGTGAACGGGCACGCAGATGGTTAAGCTTAATGCCTCTGGGTTATTCTTTCCTGTGCTCAGTAGTTATTGACTTGAATTGATTATTCACTACTCAAAGGGACAGTTGTATCGGATACTGGATGCCGTTAGGGTATGGATTTGGAGAGGTTTTTGCTATAGGGCGCGTGCGCTCGCCAGACAGCCAGAGAGAGACAGAGAGACAGAAAGCGAGAAATCACCCCCCAGGGGGGATGGTCACGCCGCAATCCCTTCTCCTCCATTCTTCTCTCGGGATCTTGGGCACACACGCACACGCGCCCAGCGTGAGTTTTAAGCCACCGGGTCTGGGACGCAAACCACGGTCGACTACGTGGGAGTCCAGCGACATAGCCATTACGCTAACTGCTGGTTCCCAAGGGTATGGATTTGGATGGAAAGTCTCAAGGCAGGCCGAGATAGCTATGATCCCAGAAACTTGAGCATGTCTCTGGACTGAATAATGCACCCTACAAATTCATGTCCACCCAGAGCCTCAGAATATGACCTCATTTGAAATAGGGTCTCAGCAGATGTAATTAAGTTGCAATGAGGACATATGGGATTAGAGTAGGCCCTACATCCAGTGATGGTGTCTTCATAAGAGGAGGACCAGATATACAGAGACCACAACTTTGAGAACAGACAAGGTTCAGTGACATAGCCCCAAGCTAAGGGACGCCAGGAGCTACTGGAAGCTGGAAGAGGCAAAGAACACACCTCCCCTGGAGTCCTCAGAGGCAGCATGGCCCTTTGAGCACCCCGATTTTAGTCTTCTGGTTTCCAGTACTGTGAGAGAATAGATGTCCATCGTTTTAAGCCCCCCAATTTGTGCTAAATTGTCATGACAGATACAGAAAGCTGGTACAGTCTTCTTCAACAGGCACTCACTGGGCCTGTTTGCCCCTCATGGGTAATCCATTGCCTGATGCTATTTCTCTCTTGGAACACTCAGGCAGTTTGGCAAGAATCCCCTCTCGTGGGCTAGTCTCCTTGATAGTGAATTCTCAGTCCCTTTTTCATTTCTTCATGCCTCTGTTGCTTATTGGGACAGGCGGTTCAGATTAGCAGCGAGGATCGTATTTGCATTTTAGATAGGACAAGCCTGCTGACTTTGGAAGCCTGTGGGAGCCAAGAGGGGAGCTGAAATCAGATCCCATCTGGGCCACGGAACCTCTGAAGAAATGTCTGCCTTGAACTGGGCACTGCTGGGCAAGGCCCTGGGACCTGGGCGAAGGAGCAGTCACACAAGCGCACTGAACAAAGAGATTTGTTATTTTTTCTAATTATGAAATAAATACATATTCTTTAGAATAATTCAGAAAATAAGTAAAAGCATAAAGGGGCAAAAATGATGCTTAATGTCTCCATACCTAGCCATTGCTAACACTGTGTCAACTTTTCTCCTTCTGTGCTCACCCCTTGTACCTCGTTTCTGTGTGTTTGTTTTTATATTATGAACGCACCATACATATCTTTTTTTTTTTTTTTTGGAGAGGTTTTCGCTATAGGGCGCATGCGCTCACCAGACAGAGAGAGAGAGACAGAGAGACAGAAAGTGAGAAATCACCCCCCGGGGGGATGGTCACGCTGCAATTCCTTCTCCTCCAATCTCCTCTTGGGATCTTGGGCACGCACACACACGCGCCCGGTGTGAGTTTTAAGCCACCGGGTCTGGGACGCGAACCGTGGTCGACTACGTGGGAGTCCAGTGACATAGCCATTACGCTAACTGCTGGTTCCCTGCACTATACATATCTTGTAATCGACTTTTTCACTTATAACATAGTGTGTACATCTTTTTGTTTATAATTGTGGGTCAATAGTTACACTTTCAGTCTCTGCATGGAGTCCGTTGTTGGAGAAGCTGCCTGCCTGCCTGCCGCTCTGTTGGCACCCCCACGCGCCCGGTGTGAGTTTTAAGCCACCGGGTCTGGGACGCGAACCGTGGTCGACTACGTGGGAGTCCAGTGACATAGCCATTACGCTAACTGCTGGTTCCCTGCACTATACATATCTTGTAATCGACTTTTTCACTTATAACATAGTGTGTACATCTTTTTGTTTATAATTGTGGGTCAATAGTTACACTTTCAGTCTCTGCATGGAGTCCGTTGTTGGAGAAGCTGCCTGCCTGCCTGCCGCTCTGTTGCAGCATCCCTTCCCTTAACAGGCATCTGTTGCTGGGTATGTAGGGCAAGGGGGCAGGTGGAAAAGATGGGGATTCACCTGGCTGAGGGTGACGGGTGGAGTTCCAGCCCTGAACCAGTTGTGTTCAATTTCTTTTCCTTGTCACTGTTTTCCTAGGTATTAAATGTGTGGTAGGGTCCATGTTGTCACTCTAATCAGAATGGCGACATGCAGTAGCTGGTAGTGGTTAGAGTCTGGGATCAGGAATCAAAAGTCCTTGGGTTTTGGAGTTCTCTACGAGTGTGTGTTTCTGCTTATTACCTGATGATGTTAGGAAATGTCAGGAGATGAAGCCCTTGAACACACGTTGTTTACTGTTGAGTAGTGCAAAAGTTTGTTCATGTTGTATCTTCTGATGAGCAAGTAGAGCGATGGGGGCTCTGGGCCCTGAGGCCAGTGTGGGTGTTTATTCACAACCTACTTGTTGAGTAAACAGGGAGGTTACCCAGTTCGTTTGGTCTTAGTTTCCCCATCGAAGTAGCTCCCTATGACTGTCATAACAAATTTCCACAAACTCAAGGGCTTAAAAAACAACAGAGGTTTATTATCTCACAGTTCTGGAGGATAGAAGTCCAAAGTCAAGATGTTGGCAGGGCCTCGTTCCCTCCGATGTCTCCAAGGAAGATGTCTTCCCTGCGTCTTCTAGCTCCCTGTGGATGCCAGCACCCTCAGCATTTCCTGGAGTGCAGTTGCACTGCTCCAGTTTCTATCTCTGTCATTCAAAGGCCTTCTCTCTGAGCATTATTGTGTTCAAATCTCCTCCTTTCTCATTTTAAAAAACATTTATTTTTGAGAGAAATTATTATTCAGGGTTTTGCCATAGTGCACATGTTCTTGCTAGACAAAGAGAAAGTTAATGAGAGAGAAAGCGAGACATCACCCCCTGAGGAGGTGGCCACACCAGTCTTTTCTCCTCCGTCCTCCTGCTGGGGTTTGGGGCATTCGTGTGCATGTGCCCATTGTGATTTTCAAGCATCAAGTCTGGGACTCAAGCCACAGTCGGCCAGGTGGGAGTCCAGCACCTTAACCACTACACCACCTGCTGGCCTCAAGAGAGATGGATTTTTGAGTGGCCTCACCACGTCGCGATCCTCTGTCCCGAGCTTCCTCGCCGCCCGGGATGAGAGGTGGGCACTGCTACGGTGGTCTGTTTAGGCTGGGCCACCCGGGTCTCCCACTCGGCCTGAGTAGCAGTGTCCTAGCAGTGTGTGCCATGGTGACCGAGCCCTCTTCCCCGTTCTTTTATAAAGACACCAGTCATTGGATTTAGAGCAAACCATAGTCTATATGACTTCATCTTACCTCGGTTACATCTCCCAAGACCTAATTCCAAATAAGCGTGCGGCCACTCGGAAGTTCTGAGGGGTCACACATTGTGTGGTGGGGGGCACTATTCAACTCACTATACCCCTCCGTTAGTGGGAGATGTGATTTAGGGAATTAGTTAATACACATAAAGACACTTGGCAAAACTGGCCTGACAAAGCCCTCGAAAGCAGATATTGTTACAATATTAGGGACCTTGGGAACCAGCAATTAGCGTAATGGCTATGTCGCTGGACTCCCACGTAGTCGACCGCGGTTTGCGTCCCGGACCCGGTGGCTTAGAACTCACGCCGGGAGCGTGTGCGTGCATGCCCAAGATCCCGAGAGGAGAATGGAGGAGAAGGGATTGCAGCGTGACCATCCCCCCTGGGGGGTGATTTCTTGCTTTCTGTCTCTATGTCTCTCTCTGTCTGTCTGGCGAGCGCACGCGCCCTATAGCGAAAATCTCTCCAAAAAAAATATATATATTAGGGACCTTTGCAAAGGCGCAGAGGAAAAGTGATGCATAAATGTCCAGGGAACCATATCATCTGGCCAGGCAAGCTCCCCCTACCCCGCCCCACCATACTTTTTAAGTCTTTATGTCTCATATGCTAAAATATCAAGTTTTCCTCTTGCAAACCCTTCCATTAAAGAATGGTTTATCTGGCCATTTGTTTATGTGTGGAAAATGCATAAAAATTTATAAAATCAACCCATTTACTTCCAGACGAAAGTTAGCGTTTTGCCCGGAGTGAATTTTTGTGGTTGAGTTATAAAATTCTGAAAATAAGGGTTTCTAATGAAACTGTGCTACCCTCTAATGAACATCACCGCCCTCGCGATAATAAAGAATGTGCACTATTTGGCATGATGCACTCTGGAAAAAGCAGTCTAATAAGTAATGTGAGTGATCGCTCTCTTTGTGAGCCAAGCTCTGTTTCCATTTTGTGGGGTAATTCAGCTCACCCAATATTTACTGAGTTCCTACTAGGTCCCACTCACCCTGCTAGGCAGTGGGATGAAAGGCACAGCTGGGCGGGGGGGTACGGTTTTGTCCGTGGTAATGAGCTCTTGGACAGGAGCACGCTGTTCTTAGTCCTTTATACCCGCCTTATACCCGCTCGCCCCCGTAACCCCAAGAGTGTCCTGCTGAGGGAGGCGCCCTGTGTGAATCCCCACTTAGAGATGTGCATTTACAACTCAGGGAGGTGAAAGAGGCTCACCCACCCTTATGCAGCCAGCAAGTAGAAAGTCCATCAAGGATCCAGGTATATTGTGTATGATTTTTTTTTTCTTCAACTTTATTTATTTCCTAAAGAGACAGAAAGAGACTCCAGACAGAATCCTCCTGTCTCCATCCACCTCCCACCTCAGCCAGCCCAGATCACAGGCACGCCCACAAATGTGCAGTTCACAGGACGTGAACCCAAGACCTTCCCATTGAGCCACCAGCTGGGTCCAGAGTTCTGTTCTTGCCACCCAGCCTGGACAGCCTCCTGGGGACTAAGTGCAGTGGGGTGATTTCAATGCTGGGGACCAGCCCAGGGGCCAGGCTCGGGGAGCCAGAGGAGGGCACCTACAGCTTGCAGTCTGGGAGGGCCAGGAAAGGCTTCTTGGAGGAGTAACCTTGGGGAACTGGAGCTAAAATGGGGAGGGAGAGGTGGACCAGCAAGTCCCCGAGCTCAGCAGCAGTGTGAGTCTGCGCCTGCTCGTGGGCGTGCTTGCTGTGTCGCGTGTCGCTGGGTGCTGTGTCGAGGGAGAAGGAAGGTCAAAGATGGATCCAGAGAAGTGGGCAGAAGTCAGCTTGAGAGCAGCGTAGCTGCTGTCCTGAAGAACGCTCGGAAGAGGCCGGATGGAAATCCTAGGTTGGCCGTAAAGGAGGAGAAAGGCCTGTCAGAATGGCCTGTTAGCTTTCTCTGCCGTAACTGGAGTGTTTCCGGATCTGTTCCCTGACACTTCATCGCAGGGATGTGGAGAAAGGAGAAATACAGAGAAAAAATACAGGTCAGTATTTCAAACTTCCATCTGGTCTGCTGTGTCCCCCTCATTGCACAGTACTCACCTCATCTTTTAGCCCCAAAGGTCTGAGTTTTTACCAGACTTTTGTTTGCTGAGAGCGGGATGTTCCT
>NW_006201352.1:1198731-1202060 GCF_000334495.1 Tupaia belangeri chinensis
GTGCGGGTGGTTCCTGCGGACATAATAACGACATCAGCTAACACTTCCGATGCTTCTTATGGGAGTTGAATATGTTACATGTTGCAACGATCTTGAATGTTCCAGCTCAGGGCCAGCAGGTAGGGTGAATCTGCATGGCTGACTGAACGGTTCTAGTCCCAGACTCAGTGGCTTGAAAATCACACGAGGCGCCCATGCATGTGTGCCCAGATCCCAAGAGGACAGAAGAGGAGAAGGGATTGTGGTGTGGCCACTCCTCTTGGGGGGAGAGTTCTCACTTTCACTTTAATTCTCTCTGGTGAGCACACACACCCTATAGCCAAGAGAAGAAAAGAAAAAAAGAAAAGAAAAGAAAAGAAAAGAAGAGAAGAGAAGAGAAGAGAAGAGAAGAGAAAAGAAAAGAAAGTTTCCACTCCTTTACTCTCCCCCAGGACCTACAAGGTACTATAGGTGTCCTAGTTTCAGATGGGAAATCCTGAGACCTGGAGCAGTCCCTGTGCATCGCAGCACTGGAAGGGGCCAGCCAGGATTTTAACCCGGCAGAGGCTCCATCGCCAGCTCCATTGCTCTGTTTCTAATGAAGTTTCCCCACAGAGCAGCCAGACACCACGTGGGGTGTCACCAGAGGCTTCAGGTGTGAGCTGTGTCCCCCCAATTCACATGTGGAAGCCCTGATGCTAATATGATGGCATTTGGAGGTGGGGCCTGTGGGAGATGATTAGGTTTAGCGGGGTCCCACAATGGGATTAGTGCCCTTGTGAGAGACGCCGGAGGAGCTGGCGTCCTCTCAGGCACATGAGGCAGGGCCTGTGGCCTCGCGGGACTGGACCCTGCTGGCACCGTGGACGTGGCCTTCTAGCCCTTAAAACAGAGGGAAAGTGCATTCCTGCCTTAAAACAGAGGGAAAGGGCATCCCTGCTGTTTAAGCCAGTCCGTGGGATTGTTCTGACAGCCTGAGCAGACTAAGACGAGGAGTGTCGGTGCCGAGTCCAATAGCCTTCAGGGTCAGGGGGGATGCTTGTCCGCCATTGCTTCTGGCTGGGGCTGCCTCAGTTGTGGGCCTCAGTCAGCACCCGATAGGGTCCATGTGAGTGAGCCACAAAGAGATGAAGGCAGTGCCTCACCGTGCCCTGCATTAGAAAACCTACAGAGGGGCCAACAGGTGGCGTGATAGTTAAGACGCTGGACTCCCTCATGGCTGACCATGGTCTGAGTCCCAGACCTGGCAGCTTGAAAATCACACTGGAATTATGATAATAATACATTTTTAAAAATTAAAAAAGAAGAGAAAACCACACTGGACATGTGTGTGTGTGCCCAAAGTCCTAGAAGGAGAATGAAGGTGACAGGATTGCACTATGGCCATCCGTCCTGGGGGATGATTTCTCACTGTCTCTCTCGCTCTCTCTCTGGTGAATGCATGCACCCTCTGGCAAAAACCTTAAAGAATATGAAAAAAAGAAAACCATGAAACATGGTGCCACCGAAGGCTTGGGTTTTGGGGCGGATACTCTGGGGCTAGGACTCAGCTCTGCCTCACATGGGCTCTGTGTAACCTTGGGTGTATTTCACCTCTCTGAGTCTTGACTCTCTCACCTATAAAATGGGGATAATAGCACTTAATGTCATATCTGCATGAAATACTCTAAGTAATAGAAATGTGAGATAATACTGGGGACCAGCAGGTGGCGTGGTGGTTGAGGGCACTGGGCTTCCAGATGGCCGACCACGGTTCAAGTCCCAGACCTGACGGCTTACTTTCTTGCTTTCCCTCTCTCTCTTTCTGTCCCTCTCTAGTCAAAATAAAATAAATAAATAAGGTTAAATAAAGTAATTCTTTAAAAAAAGAGAGATACTAGATAATATTAAATAATAGAAATACCGTAGTACTATAATCGATTGTACCTAGCAGACTCTTGATAAATGGTGGGCATTCATGCTGTTATACAATTTGCCCTTCAATTCCCAGCTCAGGTGTCCCCTCACCTGGAATGCCCTCTCTGGCTCCCCCCACCTTGGTCCCCTCTGTGCCTCACAAATGTGATGGTGGCTCTTTCTCACACTGTGTCCTGCATGGCTTGCTAACAGCCCCACCTGCCTTCCCTGTACACAGACAGATTCTTATGGCCAGACTCTGAGAGTCATGGCAGAGGGGTGGGAGAAGGGCCGAAGACGTGCAGAACCACGGAAGGAGGAAGGTCACTTCAGAAGGAGATGTGGAGTTGTGCAAGACCTGTGTGTTTGGGAGAGGAGGGAGGGCAGGGAGGCTGGCTGTGTGGAAGGAAGGGGGTGGTTTTAGGGTGAGCAGAGGTGCAGAGAGCTGGTGCTTTGCCCTCAGGGCACCCAGAATGCTGTGGGGATTTAAGCAGGAAGCGGTTTGTTCAGATTTGCTAACACAGTGTGCGAAGCACCTGCGTGGGTGAGTCTGAAAGCCAGAGGACCATGCAGACTGGAGTGATTCTGGACAGGAACAAGAAGCTTGTCCTGGCAGGGGCTGGCTGTGACCAGCATGGCCCGGGTCTGAGAGCACATTGGACCGACTGACACAGAGCCTTCAAGGAGAGCGTTAGGATCATTAATTTCCTTCACAGGCAGGCAACAGGGGTCCCCCAACCCCTATCTCTTCTCTCCCCAGCCCCAGCGGTGCAGTGGGAAACTGGGATGGAGCTCAGAGGTTTTCTTCCCTTTTTGTCCCATGATCATTAGGCTTGCTGATAAGTAGGGGCTATTAATTAAGGGATAAAGCGTGCGTTTCCAAGGGTGATTACCAGTACTGTAAATCAGACCTAATGGCGGCAGAAATTCATTAGAGATTCATTTCCTAATGATAACGAATTGGTTTGAGCAGATGTCAGACGCAGCCGTGACCGTAATTCTGATCCCAGGCTCTAGGAGTGAAGTGTCACCCCTGCCAGAGCCCAGGCAGGTACCGAGGGATCAGAGTGCCTTCTCAGAACGGTGGGCCTCGGCGAGGTGCCCAGAACTGGGCATCCCGGACTCCTCCAGGGGTATTCAGGCTTCTGCTCTTGTACCTTCTTCCAGGACCAGCGTTCCTGCTGCCTCCTCGCTTGAACCTTGTTTTTTTTTTTTCTCTTTAAATGTATTTATTTTTTACATTAATTCACTATACATCATTACAGCATACAGATGAATTTTCCATCCAAAATACACTGTGTATTGGCTCAATCAAACACATCAACATACAGGTTATCAGCAAATAATTTTCCAATTCTTATGTTTTGTATACTTTGTTTTTTGTTTTGCCATCCTTGATTCCCTATCCCTCACCCTCTGCCATGTCCCACCCTCCTCCCACATTGTCTCTGGTG
>NW_006201352.1:1204272-1234478 GCF_000334495.1 Tupaia belangeri chinensis
AAAAAAAAGAGGAGACAGAGACCGAGACAGAGGTAGAGAGAGACAAAGACAGGTACAGAGACAGGAGGCCTGGAAGGGGGTCTTCCTACCACGCGAGTTTTGTGTGCTGGAAGCCAAATTATCAGTGGGAAGTCTTGATTTCTGTTCCCCCAAAATGGCTAGTTTGCAGAACCCATGTGGCTGTCCAAACCTTGTTTTGCTTTGAAGCCTTTCTGTTTGCTCCCAGACGGGGTCCGGTCAGGAGCATGGGGGTCCTGTGGCACTGAGCGCATTGTGGCATCGCTGCCCCTCTCTGTCTTTTTTTTTGGAGAGGTTTTTGCTATAGGGCTCGTGTGCTCACCAGCCAGAGAGAGAGAGACAGAGAGACAGAAAGCGATAAATCACCACCGGGGGGACTGCCACGCCGCAGTCCCTTCTCCTCCATTCTCCTCTCGGGATCTTGGGCACGTATGCACACGCACCTGGCGTGAGTTTAAGCCACCGGGTCCGGGACTCAAACTGCTGTCGACTACGTGGGAGTCCAGCGACATAGCCATTACGCTAACTGCTGGTCCCTCGCTGCCCCTCTCTGGATGCCCTTGGAAGCGAGCACTTGCTCAAAACCCAGCAGGTTTTGCCTGGATGACGGCAGAATCGGTGGACAGGTGAGTGAGCCTGTGGATGTTTCCTTGAGGGCCTTCACTGCCGCTGAACCTGATTCTGTCTGCAGTCTGGGGGCTGAGGAACAAGAGCGTGGGACAAACAGAGGGGACCCCCAGTCTGCAGGGACACTGGGCCCCAGCTCAATCTGGCTTCACCAAGTAGACCCAGGGTCTTTCCTTAGGGCCCACAGAGGCCTGAACTAGGCCGGTTCTGGGTCTTAAGACATTCACAGATTAACCCAGGTGGCAGGAGCTGAAGGACGCCAAGCCTGGGTTTCTTCGTCTGTAAAAGGGGATCTTAGTGGTCATCGTGAGGAGCAGACAAGTCAACGCACATCAAGAACTAGTGTGGGCGGGACCAGCAGTTAGCGTAATGGCTATGTTGCGGGACTCCCATGTAGTCTACCGCGGTTTGTGTCCCGGACCCGGTGGCTTAAAAATCTCATTGGGCCTGTGTGCATGTATGCCCAAGATCATGAGAGGAGAATGGAAGAAAAGGGATTGTGACATAATCATTCCCCTGGAGGTAATTTCTCACTTTCCCTCTCACTGTCTCTGTCTCTCTCTGGTGAGTGCACGTACCCTATAGCAGAAACCTAAAAAAAAAAAAAGTTTTTGAAACACTGACCTAATGCAGGCTGGCTCAGGGGCACAGGGCGATGCACCGCTCAAGTCATGCCGAGTGTGGGCATATTGGAGGGGTACGGCATGGAAGACAACGGGCTCAGTTCCCTGGCTGGCCTGTAAATGCCTCCAGGTGTGTGCCCATGACCCTGGCTGGTTGGGAAGGCTCAAGGAGGGAATCGTGGTATGAGACCTGTTGAGGGTGCTTCTCTCTCTCTCTCAATAAATAAGCTTAAAAAGAGAGAGAGAGATGGGGCCAGCAGGTAGCGTAGTGATTAAGGCATTGGAGTCCCACATGGCTGCTTGGTTTGCCTCCCAGACCTGGTAGTTTGAAAATCATGCCGGGTGTGTGTACACGTGTGCTGAAAATCCCAGGAAGAGAATACAGAAGGGACTGTGACATGGCCACAAATCACCCCAGGGGTGATTTCTCACTTTCTCTCTAGCCGTCTCTCTTTCTCTGCTGAGTGCATGTGCTCTAATGGCAAAAATCTTAAAAAAAAAAAAGGAAGAAAGAAAGAGAGCGAGCACAGTGCCCGGCACTTGGTCGGTCTTCAGTAAATATTAGTGATCATTATTATTCTGCTGAATTGATGTTGATGAAGCAGAACTCCCAACTTTGTGACTAGGAGAAAGTAAATAAGGACCTACGCTCAGAAAGACAGGGCACCCTTTAGACGGCACAGTGGGAGGGTGGGATGGGGGAAGGAAAGAAGGACAGAGCCGGTGGCTTCAGGAGGTTCCTGGAGGTCAGGCCTACAGGACAGGGCAGTCTGTGCTGAGCAAGTGCTGAGGGAAGGAGGTGGACCCAGCCATGCCCGGCCCATGTGGTGCTCAGTGGCCTGATGCAGCCCAAACCCATGGCCTCCACAGCCCTCCAGAGCTGTCTGGTCAGGAAGGTAAGTGGTGTCAGTGGGGGTTTTCGTTCCAGTAAACAGAAGAATGGTCTCCCGGGACCAGCAGTTGGCATAATGGCTATGTCGCTTGACTCCCATGTAGTTGTCTGTGGTTCGAATCCCAGACCTGGTGGCTCAAACTCATGCCAGGCGCATGTGCGTGGGTGCCCAAGATCCCGAGAGGAGAATGGAGGAGAAGGGCTTAATGGCATGGCCATCCTTCCTGGAAGATGATTTCTTGTTTTCTGTCTCTCTGCCTTTCTGGGCAGTGCATGTGCTCTATAGCAAAAACCTCTCCAAAAACAAATAAACAAACAAACAAAAAAGAAAACAAGGAAGAACCGTCTCCCATGCACAGTGCCCACCTGGCCATCCTAAGTGTGATCTCTCGAGCTGGGTCTGCAAAGCGATTTTGGGTGGGTCTGAGCTCTTCTGCAGATGAGAAACTAGGTTTAGCAAGGTTGCTTGGCCTGCCCACAGGCTCTCAGATGAGACCCAAGCCCCCTCCACTGCTCTGCACTGCCTGGACACTGGCCTGGCTGGGTCTGAGTTCAAGGGAGGAGGGACCCTCTCCAGACATCAGTCTAGCTTTGCAAATATGAATCGGGAAGTCCTTCCTGCTACTGTATTTTGCTTATGGGACCAGCACTCAGTGTTTGAGTCCTTCATTTGCCAACACTTCTTGGAAATGTAATCTGTAAGAAACTATTTGCATTTAGAAATATGTAAAATTTCCCTTTGATCCAGCAATCCTACTTCTGGGAATCTACCTGTGCATAGGAATATGATGTGTACTGCCACCATGATTATGTTGGCAAAAACTTGAAAGTAAATTTTTTTTTTGAGAGGTTTTTGCTATAGGGCACATGTGCTCGCCAGACAGACAGAGAGACAGAAAGCGAGAAATCACCCCCCAGGGGGGATGGCCATGCCACAATCCCTTCTCCTCCATTCTCCTCTCGGGATCTTGGGCACGCACACACACGTGCGTGGTGTGAGTTTTAAGCCACCAGATCTGGGACTCGAACCACAGTAGACTACATGGGAGTCCAGCAACATAGCCATTAGCCATTACGCTAACTGCTGGTCCTAAAACTTGAAAGTAATTCTGAAAGTTGATTGGGACTAGAAAGGTTAAATAAGTTATGGTGCATGCCTTTTTGGGATATTGGTCTTTTAGAAATTAGATTTCTAGTGCTGGCTCTGTGGCCTGGTGGCTAAGCAAGCCAGATCCCTCATGACCAGTGGGCCCAGTGGCTTGAGAAACTTTCTGGGTGTGTGTGTGCGTGCACCTGAGCCCCAAATCCTGAAAGGCGTAAGAAATGGAGAAGAAGGGATTGTGGTGTGACCATGCCCCATGGGCAGTGCTTTGTCCTCTCCCAATCTCTCTCTCTTTCTCTCTGGTGAGCATGCTTGCCCTCTAAGCAAAAGAAAAAAAAAAAGAAGAAGAAGATTGCTATATTACTATCTGGAGGACTCTCCTTGACAAATTATTTAATAAAAGAAAAGTTCTTGATGCTGTCCAGTAATATGGATGATACAATGCTATTATTTTAAAAAGGGAATTTCTATCTGTGTTTTATATCCTCATTTGTACATAGAAAAGGAGTGGAAGGAAACCCATTGGTTATTTCAGAAGGTAAGATTGGAGGCATATGGGAAGATTATTAATCTACCTTTGAATTCATTTTAGTCATTACAAGGATGTTATTATTTTAGTATTAATACATCTTAAAATCCAATGAGATTGGGGCTGGTGGTTGGCAGGGCGGTTAAGGCACTGGACTCTCACATGCCCAACCATGATTTGAGTCCCACAATCCCTTTCCCAAAGGCTTGCTTTGTCACTTTCCTTGTCTCTTTTTTTCCTCTCTCTTGCTAGTGAGTACCTATATCAAATTAAAAAATGATAATGATGATAAATATTGGATTGTTGGGAAAGTCATGATGCATTTTTACATAGAAAAAGTAGGAAAAAATCGGCCAGCAGATGGTGTGGTGGTTAAGGGCACTGGACTCCCACATGGCTGACCAAGGTTCAAGTCCTAGACCTGGAGGCTTGCTTTCTCTCTCTTATTGTGTCTCTCTCTGGTCAAATGAAAATGAATAAAGTTAATAAAATTCTTTAAACAAAGAAAAAGTAGAAAAAATATGACTTTTTGAGATAACTCAATAAAATTAAATAAATATTAAAAAATAAAAACCCGATGAGATAAAGTCCTATACAAGGAGACTTTGAAAAATTGGCATAAAATGGAATTAAAATATACGTTCATTTGGTGCAAATTTTAAATTTCTTTTTGATTTGGCGTTTCAGTTTTTGCCATAGGCACATGTACTCACTAGAGAGAGATGGAAAGAGGGAAGATGAGAAATCACCCCTCTGAGGAGATAGACTCATCACAATCCCTTTCCCTCCATTTTCCTCTCAGGATTTTGGGCACATGACTGACAGGGCTGCGAGTCTGATTCCTTAACCACCAACCATGCCACCTGCTGGCCCTGGTGCAAAAAATGTCTGAAATCCTTGCATATAGAATTAAAGTGAAAGATTATTTTGGTGCAAAAAAATGTTTAATCCATGCATACCAAGCACTACATATGGAAATCCAGGCAAAGGCACAGTGGGAATGCCACCTAACCTGTGTTCACAGCCCAGGTCCTCGACGGGCACACTGGGCATGCGTGTCTAGGTCTGCTGGGACTGTGGGGGCTAGCAGCGGGACGACCCTGGGTCTTTCTCCCTCTCTCTGTCTCATGAAAGAAAGAAAGAAACTTTAAAACAAAGTATGCATGGGGCCACTTGACGGCAAGGTGGTGAAGGCAGCCGAATCCCACATGGCCGACCATGTGCTCTGAGTCCTAGCCCTTCAGATGCACACCATGAGCGCTGTGTGCCCCAAATCCCGAAAGGAGGGAGAGATGGAGGAGACGGCATCGTGGCATGTCTGTGCGCCCCATGGGGGGTGCTTTCGCACTTTCCCTGCTCTCTGTCTCTCTCTGGCAAGCTCACATGCCTTCTGAAAAGTTAAAACAAAACAAAACATCATACATGGATTTAAAAAAAAATGTTTTGCACTAAAATAAACTTAAGCCTATTTCCACGAACTTTTTGAAGTTCCCACAAATCTGACTCCTCAGAATCTCAGAGATTCTCTCACCACTTGGTTTAAACTGGAGAATGATTTACAAGCTGCCTAAACTCAGTGGCTATGTGTTGAGTCCCTATTAAGTGCCCTGCGAACCCCATGCTCTGGCTTGGAGGACACAATGCCTTGTTATAGAGAACATGTCAGCCTTGGTCGGCCTGCAGGAGGCGTACTGCCTGACTGAGGAGAACAGAACAGTCTGCTTATGAGCTGGCATGCACACCGCCTGTGTGGCACTGCGCTGTATGTGCAGTAAGGATGGTTTAGTCTGGCTCCCTCACTTTCTGCCTTCTCATGTTTGAAGGCCGCAGGACAAACCACCTGTGTTATTGGTTGCACTGCTTTTGAGAGCTCGTTATGTAATTATGGCTTTGCTGTTTTATGCCATTGCAGGTAACACGCATGTGCGTGTGTGACACTTGGGTTTTGGCAACGAGCCATTATTGTCTGTAGTCTCTTTTTTTAAAAAAAATTATTTTATTTAACTTTATTTATTCGTTCATTTATTTATTTCAATTTGACCAGAGAGAGAGAGAGAGAGAGAACAAGCTGCCAGGTCCGGGACTTGAACTGTAGTCAGCCACATGGGAGTCCAGCACCCTTAACCACCAAGCCACCTGCCAGCCCCTGTCTGCAGTCTCTTTAAGAGAAAGGAGCATCTGGCCTGTGAGCTAGCCAGCCCTGTTCTGCTCAGCCCTGTTCAGCTAGCTAGCCCCACTCAGCCAGCCCCACTCAGCCCTGACAGCCTTGGCTTGGCTTGGCCTTGACATGGCTAGACCCTGCACTCTGAGCTCCGAGAGGAGTAGGCCGCATCGCGAGCATTCCTCATGTGCGTTATAAGTTCCAAGAGGGAGGAAGCACTTCACTAGCCTACTAAGCTCTGTGAGCTCGCTAAACTCAGCAATGAGCAACATGACATCAGCGTGGGCCTTTTTCCAACCCCCCAATCTCTGTTTGACTCACCCTTGGGAGAAGGAAAGAACCTTCCAAAACAGGTTCTGAATGCTCACAACGCCAGGACTGCATAACTCCGCTATTTAGTTACCGCGAGAGTCATTGTCCTGACCCCATACAACCTCGGCTTCAACATCTATGACGTGGAGCTAGACATTGCCTACCTCACAGAGACTCCCAGTACCCATGGAAGTCTTAGGATTTTGTCATCCATTCATCATTCATTTGTTCCAGAATTTCTGACAGAGCAGCCGCCATGGCCAGGGAGGCTCAGAGGTAATTAAGATTCATCCTGTTCCTCCTACGACTTGAGCTGTGTCCACTGATCAGAGTGGAGAGAGGAATGCTATTGAGATTGAAGTCTGGGAGGGCTTCTTCAAGGAGGGGACACTCAAACTGGGGCTTAAAAGAGGAGGGTGGTTTCACCAGGCAGAAAGAATGTGGTGCAGACGTTCTATCGAAGAAAGGAAATGGTTGAACAGAAGTGCGGGCCCTGAGACGGATGTATTTCTTCTTGTATTTCTTCTGCTTTTCTTCTTCTCCTTCTTCTCTCTCTCTCTTTTTTTTTTTTTCTTTTTTTTTGGCCACTGGGCACATGCACTTGGCAGAGAGAGACAGACAGAGAGAGAGAGGGAGAGGGAAAATGAGAAACCACTCCCCAAGGGGATAGCTACAACCCTTCCTCCTCCCTCTCCACTCAGAAACTCTGCATGATTTGCAAGCCACTGCGTCTGGGACTCAAACTGCTCAATGGGCCATGTGGGATCCAGCTCCTTAAGTTCCACGCCACCTGCTGGCCTGACAGATGTATTTATTTGGGAATCTGGGAGTGGCTTGGCCTTGCTAGATTTGAGAGGTCTATAGATGGCTGGGAAATATCAGGAAATGAGTTGGGAAGGAAACAGGGCCAGGTCAGGCGTACCCTTACACTAAATGTAACGGTAGGACACGTAGGTAACTGTTCGAGAGCCGTTCATCGCAGTGTGGTGAGCCAGTGTTACGCCAGGGCAGAGGAGGAGGCGGAGGCACAGGAAGGCAGAGTGTCTTGCTAAGCGTCAGTCGGCCAGCTGTCCAACGTGACTCGTCACTTACAGGCGTGTTTAGAGCTCCTTCGCCCATGATACACACCCGTCTAGACTGAGGAGTCCGTGTTGTTCTCATGGATGATCTCGACCCTGATGGCAGCCGCTACACCTGTTGCTTTTGCAGGCATCCTCGCACCTGCAGGTGGGCCCGAGACCTGGTGGACACTTGCTCCAGTCTCTGAGCCTGGAGAAGCAAAGAGCTTTGTGAGTCGGGAAGGGAGCTCTATGCCCATTTAGCTGGTGAGGAAACAGAGGCTTTGGATGTCTATCTGCCCGAGGTCACTCAGGGAACTGCATGCCCCAAATCTCTCTACTTCCCCCCTGCTGTGTCAGGCCTCACAGCAATCCTGTAATATCAGTCATTCCCGCTTTCCAGATGGGGACGCTGAGGGTCTGAGCAGCGAGGAGCCTGCCCCGGTTCTCACAGCTGTGCTCTGGTCTGAGGATGCTGGGTCTGGCCTGACTCCCTGGAGTCACACTGTCGTCGCGACACATCTGGACCTGGTTGGGGAGGCCCTGTGTGGAGGGTTTCTTTCTGTGTGCCTTCCTATAGATGCATAATGAAATTCTCTCGTGCTTTGCCCATCCCAGATTCCTGCTTCAAAGCTAATTTCTTCTCTAACAGGAAAACAGGATTTTTGTTTGTTTTCCTAACAGCAGCAGAGGCAGGTGTACCTCCCTGAGACATCTCCATAGCTGTTTGAAAGCGAGGCTTTACATGGCGGGGGCAGGAAGTAGCAGCTGGAATGAAGAGATGCCACGCTGTGTGCTTTCGCTGTGACCGCGTCTAATAGCTCCTGGCAGCTCTGCTGGATAGATGTCACCATCCTCGCTTGGCAGGAGGGGAACTGAGGTGCCCAGGAACAGGGACTATGTCAGTAACAAAGGCAGGCAGGGGCCGGGGGTGGCACAGCGAGGCAGACCCACATGGGAAGGTTCTGGGTTCCCATCTGGAGACCTCCTTGAGTACACCAGGACACACGCCCATGAACTGGGGCTGATGCTGGGGGTGGATCGTGCTGTCAAGATCCTGTTGGGGGTGATCTCTATCTCACTCATGGAGGAAGTAAATAAATAAACGTTAAAATTTTTAAAAATTGGGACCAGCAGATGGTGTAATGGCTATGTCTCTGGACTCCCATGTAGTCGACCTTGGTTTGAATCTCGGACCTGGTGGCTTAAAACTCAAGCCACGCACATGTGTGTGCCTGACCAAAATCCTGAGAGGAGAGTGGAAGAGAGGGGATTGCAGTGTAGTCATCATCTCTGGGGGGAGGTGGTGATTTCTCACTTTCTGTTTCTGTCTCTCAAGTGCTCACACACACCTTATAGCAAAAATCTCTATAACAATTTTTTTTTTTTTTTTAATATTAAGGCAGGTAGAGGATCAGCAGGTGGTGTGGTGGTTAGAGTGCTGGATCCCACATTGCTGACACTTTGGTTCAAGTCCCAGACATAGTAGCTTGGAAAACATGCTGGGCACATGTGTGCATGCCCCAAATCCTGACAAGAATGGAGGAGAGGGAATGCAGCGTGCCTCTCCCCCCACTAGGCGATTTCTCGTTTTCTCTGTCTGTCTCTAGAGAGTTCATAAGCCCTGTAGCAAAAACCTAAAACAAACAAACAAACAAATTAAGACAGGAAGGACTTGATGTTTGACTGTATCTTGAACCTGGTCCTTAGCCGTGTTTGGCGAGGCCGCTGCCTGAGTCCGGACCCATGCCGTCTCTCTTCGGGTCATTTCACTGCTAGTCTCTTTGCCCCAATCCTTGCCCTCTCCCCAAAGCCGTTCCCCTCACTGCCTCCAGATATTTTTTTCTTTTCTTTTTTAAGAGAAATATTTGTTATAGGGCGTGTGCACTCGCCGGAGAGACAGAGAGACAGGAAGTGAGAAATTATCTCCTGGGGGGACGGCTACTCCACAATGCCTTCTCCATTCTCCTCTCGGGATTGTGGGCATGCGTGCACATGTGCCTAGTGTGAGTTTTTTTAAGCTGCCAGGTCCACGACTTGAACTGTGGTCAACTACATGAGAATCCAGCAATGTAACCATTCCACCATCTGCTGGCTGCCCTCCAGATTTTTCTTGTTTTTTTTTTTTTTTTTGAAAGGTTTTTTGCTATAGGGCGCTTGTGCTCACCAGAAAGACAGAGAGAGACAGAGAGATAGAAAGTGAGAAATCACCTCCCGGGGGGATGGCCACACCGCAATCCCTTCTCCTCCATTCTCCTCTTGGGATCTTGGGCACACATGCACATGTGCCCAGCATGAGTGGTCGGCTACATGGGAGTCCAGTGACATAGCCATTACGCTAACTGCTGGTCCCTCTTTTTTCCCCTTAATTAAATACATTTATTTATTTTACATTCATTCACTGTACATCATCACAGTATACAAATTGTGATTTCCCATCCAGAATACACTGTACATTGGCTTAGTCAAGGATGTTACCATGCATGTTATCTCAGCAAATAATTTTCCCTTTCTTCTTTCCCTCCAGATGTTTCTAAGCCACACATCTCTTTAGCCATTCTCCTGTTTGAAAGACCGAGTTTCCATTGGCCTTGTGAGAAAACTCAGTTTATCAGCTCCACTCCTTCTCACCTCCATTTGAATACTTTTTTTTTAATTGCCAGAGGGTACATGCACTGACCAGACAGAGAGTGGCACAAAAGAAAGGGGGAGCACCCCCAGCAGGGTGTGGCCACACCACCGTCCTTTTCCCTCCATTTCTGCATTCTGCCAGGATCTCGGCATACATGCACGCACCAGTGTTCTGCGTGGTTTTAAGCTGCTGGCACTGGGACTTGAACCCCAGTGGGTCGTGCGGGATCTGGCTCCCTACGCACAGGGTCTTGATGCCACAATCCACCCACCACTTCCAGACAGCTCTGGATCATGGGCAAATGCGTGTCCCACATGCCTGGAGGCCATGTGGAGACCTCCCTCAAGGAAGTCTCCAGGCTTGAGCTGGAATTTTCTCATGTGGGATGACTGTTTTGCAGTGTTGCGTTTGACCATCGTGTTACCGCCCGGCCCCAAGGACACTTTTCAAATGAGTTTTCACAGGAATCATTTTGGCTAGAGGATTTTGTAACACAACAGCTAGGACAGAAGAGTAATAATAACACGACAATAAGATCTAAGTGGGAGGCTGGCAGGTGGCATAGCGGTTAAGGCGCTGGACTCCTAAGAAGGTGGATCTCTGAACCAGGAAATGGGCCTTTGCCAGACACCAAACCTGCTGGCACCTTGACCTCAGACTTCCGGAACTGAGAGAAGTCAATTTCTGCTGTCTGTAAACTCCGCTTATGATCATTTTGCTACAGCAGCCCAAACTGACTGCAGCAGGCGTGTTCTAGAAGCCACTCCCTGGGCTTTGTGCCTCACACGCTCTCTCTCTTTAACTCTTGCTACCACCCTGAGATAAAGACACACGTGCCCACTTCACAAGGGCAGGAAAAACTGAGGCTCCGAAAGCCCAGCAGCTAACCGAGGTCGCACTGCTGGGAAGGGAGGTGGCGTGGCGTGGAGCTCAAGCCTGCCTGTGCTCCTTCCAAGTGCAACTCCATTCCAGTCCCCTGTTCTGCTTGCAGGAGCCTTGAATTCAGTTCCCAGGTCAGACGCCCCCACTTACTGTGGCTTAACTAAATTCATTTCACTTTCTCAAGCCTCACCTTATCTATCTCTAAGATGAGAGGATCCTGAGGGCTGAAAAGGAGCTATCAAAGGAAGCTTCTCCCCTCAGTATCCTTTGATTCTATGCACGTTCGGATATCAAGCCTCATAAACACAAAACATCATCAGACGAGCTTGTAATATAATTCTGAAGCAATATGTAGGATGAGGGCTATAAATCCGCAGGATGTCAATTCTAAGTTGAATACAATTAACAAGAATATGGTTCAAATATCACAAGGTCAAAACAATTTTGAGCTTTCCAGTGTTTACAAACATACCTCACTTCATAAACCTTTCCAATTCATGCTGCCCCATATATATATCCAGGAGGGCCTATTTTAAAACGACCCTATTTGATTTGATGTGGCTTCAGGAGAGGTCTGTTAGAAATGTGCTACTAATTTTGGACTTTTGTGTTCAAGGGGAAATGCGATTGAAGCTTAATCCAATTTTCTAACACCCGAAAACAGCTACAAGGAAATCAGACAGGCATAAAGGAACAATGGCAGGGGCTGCCTCAGAAAAGACTCCACCGGTCACTAACTTGTTCTGCTGGAATTTCTCCTACCGATAAAATGTTAGTCCTGAGGCATGAGGCAATGTCAAGAAGATGGCTCATAACGGGGCAGGGAATTTGAGGGGGGCAGTAAGATTAGCTTGTAGAGTTGTCCTTGAGAAACTTTCTGGAGGACGTATCTGCTCTCACTAGCTGTACCCAGGAGTTAGATGATGGGTGATGATAACGTGAGGCATTTGCGGAGCCGCTGTCAAAGCCAGTACTAAGGGTTACCTAACTAATTGTGGTCCCCCATTTCTTCTGAAAAAGTGACTCCAGATGAGTCTGAGGTAAACGTGGTGGTCTTGTCCTTGTCATTGACTTGTTAAGAGTAGCCACGCGTTGCAGATGGTATGTTCGAAAATGGCTGCACCAATAGAGGTGCCCTTTGACTTACTGTTTTAAAATGTATTTATTTTACATTCATTCACTGTATATCATTGCAGCATACAAATGAGTTTTCCTATCCAGAATACACTGTATGTTGACTCCTTGACTTATGATGGAGTTATGTCTCAATAAATTAAAAATGGAATTAAATAATAATAATAATAATAAATAAATAAAATTAAATAATTTTTAAGAGGTTTTTGCCATCTGAATAAGCCACTTTGGAAATGAGTTATGCCATCTGATGCCATTGGAGAGCTAAGATGAGCCGTCCCTGCTGAGCCCTGCCCGCAGTCAGATTTTTAAAGGAAATAAATAACAGTTGTTGTAATGTTTTGGATTGGTTTGTCGAATTGTAATAGATAACCAGAACACATATCTTTGCCCAGAAGTGTGTTACGTGGTGACCTCTAACTACCAAAGAGGTTGGGGAATGTAGAAATTTGGTAGGCACATTGATATCCAGAGATAATCATCAGGGTTCTCTTAGAAATAAAGAATAGAATAGCACAGACAGCTAGCACTGAGGCTCATCTGGCACTTACAACTTTTTATCCACTTCATTGTTAACATGTCTTTCATTCACTATTGCTATTGTCTCCATTAAAAAAATACTTACCCTACAAGGAAATTTATACATTATATATGTATAATAATTACAAGTATATTACAAATGTCATAAAACTTACCCCAAAACAGAAACTTCAGAAGGGTTTTCTAAAAATGTTATACAAGGGAACCAGCAGTTAGCGTAATGGCTATGTCGCTGGACTCCCACATAGTCGACCACGGTTCGTGTCCCAGACCTGGTGGCTTAAAACTCACACCGGGCGTGTGTGCGTGCGTGCCCAAGTTCCTGAGAGGAGAATGGAGGAGAAGGGATTGCGGCGTGACCATCCCCCCTGGGGGGTGATTTCTTGCTTTCTGTCTCTATGTCTCTCTCTGTCTGTCTGGTGAGCACACGCGCCCTATAGCGAAAACCTCTCCCCTCCCCCCAAAAAAATGTTGTACAAGACTTTAACAATATATGTATTTTATGGGACCAGCAGCTGGCGTGGTGGTTAAGGCGCTGGACACTTCCACATGGTCGACCATGGTTCAAGTCCTGGACCTGGTGGTTTGCTTTCTCACTTTCTCTCTCTCTCTGTCTCCCTCTGGTCAAATGAAAATAAATGATGTGTAAATAAAATTAAATAAAATAATTTTAAAAAATATGTATTTTTATTTTATTAATTCATAGTATTAAAACAAAAATTATTACTATTATTATGTTTTGGGTGCTTATTAAAAGAGGTATCTTAGGACCATAGGTAGCATAGTGGTTGAGGTTTAGACTCCCACATAGCCAACCGCCGTTTGAGTCCTGGAATTGGCGGCTTGAAACTCATGCTGGGTGTGGTGCTTGTGTGCCCCAAACCCTGAAAGGAGAGTGGAGGAGAAGGGGTTACGGTGTGACCATCCTCTCTGGGAGGTGGTTTGTCACTTCCTGTCCCTCTGTATCTCTGGGGAATGCACACACCCTATGGCAAAAATCTCTCAAAAAAAATAGAGATATCTTACTTCATTTAATCATTAATATCTCCAGGCACAATGTATATAGGTTGAGCATCCCTTATACAAAAAATTCAAAATCCAAAACGCTGCAAAATCCAAACTATTTTGAGCATTAACATAACACCACAAGTGGAAAATTCGAAACCTTGTCTTGTATGACTAGTTGCAGTCAAAACATTGCGGCTCAAAACGATCGTATGACGTTACCTTCAGGCTGTATGCATGAGGTGTTGATGAAGCATGAGCACACTTCGTGTGTAGGTCTGGGGCCCGTCTTGGTTTATTACTGCCTTGCTAACAGAAACACCTGATGCTCAGTGGTTCTTGCAGAGTAGAGGTTTATTCAACTTGTGATTTGGGGACTTGGAAAGTCCAAGGCGTGGCGCTGGTATCAGGCTGCTCATGACGTGGCCAGCAGAAGCAGAGAGGTGGCAAGTACGTGCAAAGAGAGAGAAAGCATCCTTTTCTTACAATCCCCTTTATTACAAAATTCTTCTCGTGACTAGAAGCTACAACTTACTGATGTTAAGAGACATCGCTAACCCACTTATGAGAGTGCTGCCTCCATGTGCTATCGCTGTCCTCTAGGCATGATTTTTTTTTTTTTTTTCCAAAGGGTGCATGCATTCCTCAGAGAGAGAGGGGGAGAGAAACAGCACTTTCATGGGGCATGTTCATGTTGCAGTTCCTCTTCCTCCATTTCTCCATTCTATCAGGACTGTAGGCACACACACACACACACACACACACACACACACACACACACACACACGTAGCATGTTTTCTGAGCTGCTGAGGCCAGCATTTGAGCTGTGGTTAGACACCTGGGATCTGGCTTTCTGTGCACAGCATTTAACCTCTGTGCTCTGGAGCTGGCTCCAGGCTCCACCTCTCAAACTCCATGAGCCAATAAGTAAGACCTCACTTCTCATACTCCATTACACTGGAGACCAAATTCCAAAACATACACCTTTGGCGGACAAACCGTGATTCAAACTACAACAGGTTCCATCTCCAAGATATCTCAGGCTTGTGCAAATATTCCAGGTGCAAAAAAAATTGAAATCTAAAGCTTCTTGTCTCAAGCAGTTCGAATGAGGGATGCTCAACCTAACTGTTCATAGAACGGACTTGTGTTCATTACAGAGGGTGGGTGTGAGTCTTAGCTCCTCCGCTTGCTGAACTGCCTCACCACCCGCTTTCTCTCAGTGACTTCTGTGTCTTCGGATTAAACTGTCAGGGTTTGCCCAAAGGCATGGCAACAAACTCACTTGGAGGAGGAGAGACACCAAATCTCCTGCTTTCTTGATCGCTCAGGCTTCCAAGTTTAGTGCTGTCTTCAGCCCATCGCTTCTTTGCTGCGATCTTGTCCAGTGTGGTCCACACGAGTGTTTGTGTAACAGGACAGACAACCATGCTATAGTGAACAGGCTAGTGGGTGAGTGGACACTCCCCCTCCCTGGGGTCCCCCAGCCTGTGAGGACGCCTCGTTCTTTCTGCTGACAGCCGGCAGGTTCCGAGGCCCCAGTATCAACACAAGTATTAAATATAGGCTGCTTAATGTCCTAACTCCTGCTACCTATTAAATATAAATAAATGTAAGCAGAGGTTCTTGTGCACTTTTCCACGCCCCAGTGCACCGTCTCGCATACTCCCCAGCACTGCATTTCCTTCAACTTTGGAGACCGTCAGCCCCTTTGATTATGCGCTTCTTATGGGCAAAATGTATACCATGCTCATCTCTGAATTCCTCATGCCTGGAGCTGTTCTGGCACTGAGAAGTGGGTTACTCAGTATTTGTTGAACAGTATTTGTTGAACAAATGAATGAATGAATGAATGACTAGGATGGGCCCATCAGTAACAGGGCTCCAAGTTCTAGGATGGGGCTCAGGGGTAAAATTCTTCCTTTTTGGGTTTTTGCCATAGGGAGCATGTACTCCAGAGAGATAGACAGTGAGAGGGAAAGTGAGAAATCACCCCCCAAAGGGATGGCTACGCCACAATTCCTTCTCCTCCATTCTCCCTCTGGGATTTTGGTCACTTTGTACATGTGCCCAGTGCAAGTTTCAAGCTATCGGGTCCAGGACACAAACTATAGTCGACCACGTGGGAGTCCAGCATCTTAACTACAAGGCCACCCACTGGCTCCCAGGGGTAAAATTCTGAAATGGGACCTGAGTATAAGAAATTGGTAGATTATTAGATCCAAGGAGAGTTCAGCAAACCACTTAATATCTTCTCACTTAGTTTCTTCTGGAAACTGAACACAGTAATGATCTGTATCATCCCTGTTGCCCAGAGGAGCTCATGTGACCAGTTTATCAGAGAGTGAATTATGAATGGTCCAGGCTCCAAAACTACCTTCTCAGTGAACATTTGTTCCTCCTGGGAAAATAAAATAAAATACAATATGGTGGCCAGGCCAATGCCTGGAGGCAGCTAAGGAGACCGTCTTAGTTCCTTATCACTGCTATAACAAATGCCTAAAAACTTAGAGGCTTAAAACAACACACATTTGGATCTGCAGATGGCATGGAGGTTAAGGCAACTGGATTTCACAAGGCCGACCGCAAGGTTCGGGTCCTGGTCCTGGAGACTTGAGAAACACTGGATGTGTGTGTGAGCATGTGAGCGTGTGTGCGAGCAGGGTCCTTGGAGGAGAATAGAGAAGAAGGGATTGCAGCGTGGAGGGTGTTTTCTCACTTTGTGTCTCTCTCTTTGGCAAATGCACCCACCCAGTAGCCAACAAAAAGAAAAGAAAACAAACATAAAACAAACTAATTATCTTACAGTTCTAGAGGTCAGAAATCCAACGTGCGTCTTCCTGGGCTACGGTCAAGGCGTTGGCAGGGCTGGCTCTAGAACCCAGTCACCGTCTTTTCCACTTTCCAAAGAACGCACCTGTGGGCTGCCTCCTAGCATCTTCCTCCACCTTCAAAGCCAGCGTCTCATCACTGCAACCTCTGTTGTCAGTGTTACACCTTTCTTCTCTGAATTTAGCCCTCTGCTCTTCCTCTTATGAGGATCTTTGTGATTGCATCGGGGCCTCCTCGATAAGGCAGAATAATCTCCCCATTTTAAGATTGTCATTTCAATCCCATCTGAAAGTCCTGTTTGCCATTCATGGGTTAGGATGCGACACCTTTGGAAAAGGAGAGCTATGCTATTTGCAGCCCTCTCAGTGAACAAACAACCCCATTTGTGAGGGACCACCAGTTTTAGCACTGAAAATCCTGTGTCCTGGAAAGCCTCTTAGTCCCCTCCAAACTGGGACTGCAGGTCACATCAACAGGCAGCAGAATATCAGTTGTTATTAGAGCAGGTTGTGGAACAGACAGTCCTGGGGTAGAATCTTCTCACCACTGACTGGGTGTGGTAGCTGGTGCAAGATGCCCTTGCCTCAATTTTTTCATCTGGAAAGTGGGACTAATAACATTACCTGCCTTAGAGGTGTGAGATGAGGAATAAATAAGAAATGGTGGTATGGTGGATAAGGTTGCTAGATTCCACAAGGCTGACTGCACAGTTCAAGTCCTGAAGTGGGCGTCTTGAAAAACATGTTGGATGCATGTGCGTACATGTGCAAAATCCCGAAAGGAGAAATGGAAGAGAAGGGATTGCAGCGTGACCATCCCTCTGAGGGTGCTTTCTCACTTTCTCCCTCTGGCAAGTCCACATACCCTCTAACAGATTAAAAAGGTAAAAAGGATGATATGTACAATGATACAAAATGGTGACATCTATGAAAGTGGTAGCTGTGACTGTCACTCTATGGGGAGATCTTCTTGGGGTACAATGGGGTCCTGAGGAATTACATGACTTACAGTCCCTAACCCCTTTTCCTTCAGCCTCTCCCCAACCCAGCATGGCCTCAGTTCCCTCTGTTAGACTGGAGGCCCAGGCAGCTTGGTTGTGGGGGCTGGATGCCACGCCACAGTCGGTTGATGCAACCTGAATCTAGTCTGTCACCAGACCTGTGCTGTACTCAGATCTAACCCGAAGGTAGTGCATGCAGTGTACTCTGCACACGTGCTCTACTCTGCACATGGCACTCTACTCTGCACACGTGCTCTACTCTGCACATGGCACTCTACTCTGCACACGTGACTCAACTCTGCACACATCACCAGACCTTATGTAACACAACAGTCTGCTCTCTCCCTAAACCTTTATCATACGTGGACTGCTCCTACCTCTAAGACACTCCCCCTTCCTATATAGCCTTATAAAAATTGATAAACCCTGCCCTAGTGCATGACTTCTCTGTCCCGTCTCTCTCCCTTTCTTTCCCTTTCTGTCGGACCATTGAACATTGCCTGGGAGCACTCCCAATAAAGGCTCTACATTTTCACTTTCTCACGTGGTGGGAAAAAGGTGGGACCTTTCCCCAGGGGTGTAAGCAGGGCCTGTGCTCAGTGAGGGTTGGGCACTATCTGCAGATGCTGGGTTGAGCCAGAAAGCCCTGGGAGAGTCCCGGACAGAGAAGGGGAAGGCAGGTGGATGTGCTCTCTAGCACTGAGCTCCTCTGCTCCTGGGCTGCTCCCTGAAGGTAGGGGAGGGGTGAGGTGCTTCCTGAGTTGTGAGCCCACCAGGCTCTGTAGCCAGCAGTTCTGGGTGTTTTTTGGGCCTTGACAAAACATCCAGCAAGTAGGGGCCTTCCTGCATCTCCCCTCTGCATCCCTCCAGAAGGAAAGGGCATCAGGCAAGCTCCTCCCCTCACTTCCACTCCCCCCATCCCCTCCTGCAAACACAACAGCTTACTTAAGTTGAGCTCTGTGGTCAGTGTATTTAACTTGGGCTGCTTCGCTGATTGGTATTTGTTTAGGAGACAAATGTGTTCTGCATGAACAAGTCCGTGGTATTTTGCCCCCTGATTGGCTCAACAGGAAGTGGCTGTAGAATCTGGGGACAGTGGAATCTTGACCTTGGAGGAGCAGTTGGCTTGAATTAGGGAATTCCACTGTCTGCCAGTTGATTGCATCTCATTTGAATTTCACTTCCTGCCTCAGCTTTTGGTACTGCTGAGCCATCTGGGCTCCCTGTTTTAGCATCCTTGTGCTGTCAAGTCTTAGGAATGAGAGTCTTCTTCAATGGGGCAAATGCTTTCATGGTACACTAACACATCCAGACCTGCAGTGCACGCATCCAGGGCCCAGGGCCGCAGGGGGCTGAGACAGCCTGGTCCACCTCTAGGTATACAACGAGAATAAGTCTCCAAGGCCCCTTTTCCACCTGCACTAGACTGGCTACTCAGAAGGGAGTGGGGACAGACCTAATGGCTTCCCTCAGTCTGGCAGGAAGACCCCCTGATTGCAGAGTTACACAAATGATCAGATAAAAATGACAAGTGTGCAAAATCTGAGCAGGAGGGTAAACCTGTGTGCAGCTGGTTATATACCTCTAGTTTAGCAGCATGACAGGCACCTGCCTACCTCTCCTCCGGTTCCCCTGGAATACTCTCCTTCTCTGCCATGCTGGGTAGCTTCTTGTTCTCTGAACATACAATGTCTTTACTCAGGCTGTTCCCACTGCCTCCTCTTATTTGCCCTACAAAATTGAACCTCATATCACCTGATCTGGGAAGCCTTCCCTGCTCCCCTACTGACCCTATACTTCAGTGGTCCCTTTTACCTAAATGACCTGCCTTTGCCCCAGTCATATGCTGTCGTATTGCCCACGCTTGTTTTTAGAGTAAATTATATTGCTGGAACAACAGATGTCATAATGGTTATGTTGCTGAACTCCTATGTAGTTGACCACTGTTCAAGTCCCGGACCTGGTGGCTTAAAACTCACTCTGGATGTGTGTATGTGCCCAAAATTCTGAGAGAAGAATGGAGGAGGAGGGATTGTGGTGTGGTCATCGCCCCTGGGGCATGATTTCTTGTGTTCTGTCTCTCTGTCTCTCTAGTGAGCGCACGTGCCCTATAGCGAAAATCTCTCTAAGAAAAAAACAATTTTTTTAAGAGTAAATTTTACTACCGATTTTAATGTGTGCAATTTGATGGTGTTAGTGCACTCACCATATTCTGTAAACATGACTACTGTCTAGTTTGGGACATTTCCACCCCCCACTAAGAGCACCCCCATGCCTATGAGTAGTCGCTCCCAGTCCCCCCATACCCAGTCATCCCTGACAGCCACTGATTCTCTCTATAGAGAATGAAGTTCCATGTGAATGGAATCAGACAATACGTGCTCTTCCGTGTCTGGTTTCTTTCACTTGTGCGTCATGATTTTCTAATAACCCAGTATTACTACAATCCATCTCTAGAACTCTTTTTATCTTGCAAAACTGAAACCCATTAAATAATAATTCTTGGGCCATTTAGGTGTCCTGGTGGTTAAGACAGCTAGATTCCACATGGCCAACTATATGGTTTGAATCTCAGACCTGGCAACTTGAAAATCATGCTGGGTGCATGTGCATGCATGCCCAAAATCCTGAGAAAAGAATGGGAAAATAGAGTATTGTGGAAGGCCGTCCCTTCTGGGGGCTACTTTTCACTTTCTTTTCTTTCTCTCTTTTTCTCTCTCTCCAGTAAGCATATGCACCCTATAGAAAATTAAATAATAATAATGATAATAATAATTATTATTCATTCCTTATTCCCCCCCACCCCGCCCCTGGGGACCATCATTCTACTTGCTGTTTCTATGAATTTGACTCCTCTAGGAACCTCGTATTGATTCCTATGGTTTTGAAATCAAGAAATGTGAGTTCTCCAACTAAGTACTTTTAAGATTTGTTTGGCTATTCTGGATCTCTTCCATTACCATATGCATTTTAGTATTTACTTGTCCATTTTTGCAAAAAGGCAGCTAGATCTTGGTAGGCATTGCATTGAATCTATAGATTGATTGGAGAGTATTGCTGACTTAACATTATTAAGTCTTCTAATCCATGAACATAAAATATCTTTTTATTTACATAGGTTGTCTTTTTTTTTTTTTTTTTTTTTTAAAAGAGGAATTTTTTTAAAAAGGGGCCACTCCCTTTTTTTACCTAAATGACCTGCCTTTGCCCCAGTCATATGCTGTCGTATTGCCCACGCTTGTTTTTAGAGTAAATTATATTGCTGGAACAACAGATGTCATAATGGTTATGTTGCTGAACTCCTATGTAGTTGACCACTGTTCAAGTCCCGGACCTGGTGGCTTAAAACTCACTCTGGATGTGTGTATGTGCCCAAAATTCTGAGAGAAGAATGGAGGAGGAGGGATTGTGGTGTGGTCATCGCCCCTGGGGCATGATTTCTTGTGTTCTGTCTCTCTGTCTCTCTAGTGAGCGCACGTGCCCTATAGCGAAAATCTCTCTAAGAAAAAAACAATTTTTTTAAGAGTAAATTTTACTACCGATTTTAATGTGTGCAATTTGATGGTGTTAGTGCACTCACCATATTCTGTAAACATGACTACTGTCTAGTTTGGGACATTTCCACCCCCCACTAAGAGCACCCCCATGCCTATGAGTAGTCGCTCCCAGTCCCCCCATACCCAGTCATCCCTGACAGCCACTGATTCTCTCTATAGAGAATGAAGTTCCATGTGAATGGAATCAGACAATACGTGCTCTTCCGTGTCTGGTTTCTTTCACTTGTGCGTCATGATTTTCTAATAACCCAGTATTACTACAATCCATCTCTAGAACTCTTTTTATCTTGCAAAACTGAAACCCATTAAATAATAATTCTTGGGCCATTTAGGTGTCCTGGTGGTTAAGACAGCTAGATTCCACATGGCCAACTATATGGTTTGAATCTCAGACCTGGCAACTTGAAAATCATGCTGGGTGCATGTGCATGCATGCCCAAAATCCTGAGAAAAGAATGGGAAAATAGAGTATTGTGGAAGGCCGTCCCTTCTGGGGGCTACTTTTCACTTTCTTTTCTTTCTCTCTTTTTCTCTCTCTCCAGTAAGCATATGCACCCTATAGAAAATTAAATAATAATAATGATAATAATAATTATTATTCATTCCTTATTCCCCCCCACCCCGCCCCTGGGGACCATCATTCTACTTGCTGTTTCTATGAATTTGACTCCTCTAGGAACCTCGTATTGATTCCTATGGTTTTGAAATCAAGAAATGTGAGTTCTCCAACTAAGTACTTTTAAGATTTGTTTGGCTATTCTGGATCTCTTCCATTACCATATGCATTTTAGTATTTACTTGTCCATTTTTGCAAAAAGGCAGCTAGATCTTGGTAGGCATTGCATTGAATCTATAGATTGATTGGAGAGTATTGCTGACTTAACATTATTAAGTCTTCTAATCCATGAACATAAAATATCTTTTTATTTACATAGGTTGTCTTTTTTTTTTTTTTTTTTTTAAAGAGAGAGATTTTTGCAATAGGGCACATGCACTTGCCAGAGTGACAGAGACAGAGAGACAGAAAGCAAGACATCACCCACCAAGGGGTTTGACCACACCCTAATTCCTTCTCCTCCATTCTCCTCTTGGGATTTTGGGCATGCATGCACAGGTGCCCAGCATAAGTTTTAAGCTGCTGGGTCCGGGACTAGAACCATGGTCAACTACATAGGAGTCCAGTGACGTAACCATTACATCATCTGCTGGTCCCATAGGTAGGTTGTCTTTCATTTCCTTTCACATTGTTTTGTGGCTTCAGTGCACAATGTTACATCTTTGGTTAAATTTAGTCCTAAGGATTTGATTCTTTTTTGATGGTATTGAAAATGAAATTGTTCCTGAATGAAATGTTCAGGTTAGGTTATGGGCCACTAAGGACAGAGTCCGTGGGCACAGCCACCCAGTTGTGAAGCAGACCCGGTTTCCTTCTCCCCAGACACGGTGGGGAGGCCCTGAGCCTGCATCACTGGAATGCGAATGGAAGTCCTATGACCCTCTAGATTGGCCTGTAAACTTCCTGGCGTGCTGTTCCATGACATCTTTCCCCACCTTCTGGCTAGAGGTTAAAACCCAGAATGACAGAGGAAGCCATTGTAGAAGACAGCAGTTCCCATCAGCCTGAGCTTCTGAATAACCTGCAGAAGACAGCAGACCCTTCCCCCAGCAGACAGGGATAGCTATGAGGGCCTGGTAAAGGCATGAGAAATATTTAGGATCTGGACCCTGACTAGACTATGGCTCCTGGAGGCGGGGACCTGGCACATAATAGGTGCTCAGTAAATGTCAGTCCTATTGCATCATCTGCAGAGCTCTGGCCTCTCTGGCTTAGCTCTCTCAGTGTAGAGGAGAGAACTCTGCCATTGTGCAGGTCCTGTAGAAATGAGATGACCGTGATCAGTAGGAATTGTTACATCAGTATGCCATTGCTACTGGAGTCTTGTCCTTTGGCTTTGTTTAAGCATTAACTTCCTTCCCTAGAGCATTCATGGAAATGATCTTCTCAAAGGTAGAATTAAGGATGAAGAGCCTACACTCTAATTCAGCTTTGGTTAAAATGAAAAGAAACTATGTCATAATTTAATTGGATAAACCCGGGAAAGAAGAATTTGATTATAATGAGCTCTTTACAATTCCATAGCGCCTTGCTGGTAAGGAGGGGACATTAGACATTCCACAGCCACAGGAGCCCAGAAGGAGCGAGATTATCCTGAGAGTGGAGAGGAAAAGGTTGGCTTAAATTTAATTTTACAGAAGCCCCTTTGCCCGTGTTTTCTGAGCTGAAACAAAAACTCCCAGCTCTTTCTGGATTTCCATGAGTTGTTAAATGTACAGTTTCTTCTAAATCTCTCCACAGTGTCACCGTCACTGTCAAACCACGCACATCATCATTCACCAAGCCGTTAGTTGTCCTATTTGCACAGTAAGCTACTGGAGCTTTCCCTAGCAGGCGTGGCTGTTCCGGGCATTGCGAACAGCCCCACGGGCCGAGTCATGGTGTAAGCCCTTCGGTCACCTTGGACCCCTGCCTCTAGTTTTCCCCTTTTTGAGCTGTAGGTAATATAAAGTAATGCCTCTTAGCATATTCAAGGCCAGACACAATGCCTACCTATTTTCCTCAACTTCTGGACACTCTGAGGTGTTTGTTTTTAAATGTTTGTTGTTGTGGTTGTTGTTCGTTTACTTTTAATTTTGCTATGGGGCATATGTGGTAAACAGAGAGAAAGAGAAAGAAAGTGAGAATTCACACCTCAAGGGGATGGCCACTCTAATCTTTTCTCTTCTGTTACCCATTTTCTCAGGGTTTAGGGGAATATACTCACAGGCACTTGGCATATTTTTCAACCCAGCCACTGGGTCTGGGACATGAAACCACACAGTTGGCGCCGTGGGATCCAGCCACCTTAACCACCATGCCATTGGCTGGCCCCTTGAGGGGTTCTTCATATGCTAGAAGTGATGAGAATGAAGCAGATGGTTGGGGGTGAATCAACAGAACAACCCAGGACCTGCAGTGGCCAGAGGCAATGAGGTAGAGCCTGCAAGGAGCTCCAGGGTGTTCGCCACACGGAGAGGATGCTTCTCTGGCTTTCTTTCAGACAGCAGCCAGCCAGAGCTGAGTCGGCTCAGCTTTTCTGTCTCCTTGCTTACTAGCAGGACAACTGGGAATGGGCCCAAGGACAGGGGCCTTTCTCAGTCGGTGCACTCACTCCTCAGTTCATCCTTTCACCCACTCAACAGTATTTGCTGAATGTCTGGCACGGGGGAGACCCTGGTTTAGATATTTGGGAAGTAGCAAGTATAACAGACGGGAGCCTTTTTCCTACAGGTGCTTCTTTTGAAAGGGCTGGGAAGGGAAGCAGAAAGTAACCCAAAATTGCAGTGCCATATCATGTACGAGGTGGTGAAAAGCGTTATAAAAATAAACAAAGTGGGTGAGGGCCAGAGGCTGAGGGTGCTTTTAGACAGGGGAGGCTGCCTGTCTGGTAGGAAGGACGCGAGAGGGTAGGCCCTGGGGTTATCTGGAGGAAGACCAGCCTACGCGGGGACACAGCAGTGCGAGGGCACTGAGCCTGCCATGGCGTGTCTGCCGTATTGAAAGGACAGCAAGGAGGGCCAGCAGGTGGCCTTGTGGTTAAGGTGCTGGATTCCCACATGGCCGACTACAGTTTGATTCCTGGATCCAGTGGCATGAAAATACAACAAATAAATAGATATGTGAATAAATAAATATTTAAAATAAAAAAGAGAAAGAACAGCGAAGAGGCAGATATGCTGGAGTGGAGCAAGTGAGATAAAGCCAACTGAGTTGATACGAGGCTGGGCCATCCCCTCACCTCCTTCAGGACGTCTTGAATTGAGGCTGGCCACGTGGGAGTCCAGCGCCTTAACCACCACGCCACCTGCAGGCTCCAAGAGCCACCTTCTTAGCAGAAAGATTCACCAGCAGAGCAGCCATAGTTGTCAGGAAGAGCCAGGTCATGCTGAGGTGACAGACTACCCAGAACTCCCAGGGGCTTGACAGAGTGAAGGTGTACTCCTCATCTGTGTATTATACTGGCGCTCTCCTGCGAGAGGTGACACTCGAGGCTCCAGACTTCTTCCTTCTTGGGACGACATTTGAAACGTGACTACGAAGGTCTCCTGGAAAGGAGAAGAGAAGGCAAAGGATCATGCAAGATAATATTTTTTTTGGAGGGGGGGTTTTTTGCTATAGGGTACGTGTGTGCTCACCAGAGAGTCAGAGAGAGAGAGAGAGACAGAGAGACAGAAAGTGAGAAATCACCCTCCAAGGGGAAGGCCACACTAATCTCTTCTCCTCCATTCTCCTCTCGGGATTTTGGGCATGCCTGCACATGTGCCTGGCGGGAGTTTTAAGATACTGGCTCCAGGACTCACACCGTGGTCGACCACGTGGGAGTCCAGCGACGTAACTATTACACCATCTGCTGGTCCCAAGGCAAGATGGCTTGTAAGGACCAGAGCTGTAAGTAGGTTCTACCTCTCTGCCATATTCCAGTGGCCGTAACCCGGTCCTATGGTCTGCAGCTTAACTGCATGGGAGGCTGGGAAATGTAGACCGGGTGTGTCTGGGAGAAAGAACCAAGGTGCCTGCCCAGTGCCACCGTATCTCCCACATCTCATGTCCGGAGAGGAGAGTCCAGCAAAGTTGGGTGTCTTTTGAAGGGAATAGGGCAGGGTTTTTGCAGTTGGTATCTTGGACGTATCTTTGCCGAGGTCACAGACAATCGATTCCCTTTCCACTGCTGAGACTGTGATGAAGTTCACCAATAAAGTGGGTGGCTGTTCCCATTCTGTGGGCCCGTAGGTCCCAACAGGGGCCAAGGAGATGGCATAGTTATGGTGAGTCTTAGAACTCCCACTCGGACTTGGCACTGCCGAAGGGGGGAGAGTGGAGATGCTATCGGGACTAACAGGAAACATGTTTGTTTGAAATCCACACTGTTCCTATCATAGATATTTTCAATTAACATAAGTAGGGGACTCTAATCTCTCTTAGGTGAGGATTTGTGAAACAATTTATGTATGTAAAAGGTGTTCGTAATGAAAAAACATCTGGAGCCAAAGAGTTAGTTTACTTCCACCCATGCGGAGAGCCTTTTGTATGCCAAACACCATGCTGGACAATAGAGAAAACTGGGCCGGTCGGTGTCCTGGTGGGTAAGGTGGCTGGATTCTACGTGGCTGGCTGCACAGTTTGAGTCTTGGACCCAGTGGCTTAAAAACACACGCCAGGCACATATGCATATGTATCGACAATCCCGAGATTGGAGGAGAGGGAATTTTGGTGTGGCCATCCTCCTTAGGAGGTACTTTCTCATTTTTTCTCTCTCTCTCTCTGCCATCTCCGGCAAGCATGCACACTTTTTTTAGAGATTTTTTTGCTATAGGGCGCATGCGTTCGCCAGATAGACAGAGACAGAGAGACAGAAAGCGAGAAATCACCCCCAGGGGGGATGGTCACACCACAATCCCTTCTCCTCCATTCTCCTCTCGGGATCTTGGGCACGCACGCACACGCGCCCGGAGTGAGTTTTAAGCCACCGGGTCCGAGACGCGAACCACGGTCGACTACATGGGAGTCCAGCGACATAGCCATTATGCTAACTGCTGGACACTAGATCCTTGTGAGACATGATTTGCAAGTCTTTCTTCCAATCTGTGCGCTCCTTTTTTACTCTTTTCATAGAGTCCCTTGATGCACAAAATGTTTTATTCTGATGTACTTCAGTTTATCTCTTTTGTTGTTGCTGTTGTTTTGCCTATCCTTCATCATTCTGCATCTAAGTTCTTGCCTATTGCTGCTTCCTTTATCTATTGGCTAGGCTAACTCTTATTTACCCTCAAGTCTAAATTTAAATGTCACCTCCTCCAGGAAGTCTTCCCAAAGAGCCCCAGATTGACATACGTATCCTTCCTCCTATGTTCCCCTGAATGAAGAGCTTCCCTCAATCAGTGTACTTATCCAACTGTGGTGTACATTTTTACCCAACTGTTTACACACATGTCCCCCCACCATTATACACTTACTCCACTAGACTATATTATATATATCATTTAGCAGCTTGCTTTCTCACTTTCCTTCTCTCTCTTTGTCTCTCTGGTCAACTTCAACAAAATAGAATTAAAATAAAGATAATAAAAACGAATAAAATTAAAAGGAAAAAAAAAAAGGTGAAAGTAACCCGAGTACCCACAGAGAGATGAATAAATAAACCAAGTAGGGATATATTCATACAGTAGAATAGTATTCGGTCTCATGTGCTGTAACACCAGTGAACCTTGAAGACATTATCTTAAGTGAAATAAGGCAGATGCAAAAGGCCAGATACAGTGTGGTCTACTTATGTGGGGCACCTAGAGGAGTCGAGTCATAGAGACGGAGAGTAGACTGGGCACTGCAGATGCTGGGAGGAGGGAGGCCGGGAAGTTGCCGTTTAATAGGGACCGAATTTGTGTTTGGGAAGATGGGAAAATTCTGGAGATGGATGGTGGTGATGCATGAGCAAGTGTGAATGTACCAAATCATACACTTAAAAGCAGTTAAAACAGAAAGTTTAAAAAATGTCCTAAAAGGTACATATGCTTACCTGAGAGAGATGGGGAGAGAGAAAGAGTGAGAGAGGGAAAGTGAGAAAGCACCCCTCCCCTCCATGGGGGCCAGTCATGGCTCAATCCCTTCTCCATTTTTTTTTTTCTCCTTTTGGGATTCTGGGCATGCACACACATGCACTCAGCTTGCTTTTCTTTTACTTTTCAAGATTTTTTGCCGTGGGGCATGTGCACCCACCGGAGAGAGGCAGAAAGAGGGAAAATGAGAAATCACCCCCAGGGATGACAGCCACACAGCAATTCCTTCTCTATTCTCCTCCTGCAATTTGGGATACTCATGCACATGCACCCAGTGTGAGATTCAAGCCACCAGATCTGGGGCTCTAACTGTGATCAGCCATGGGGGATTTCAGCGCCTTCACTACCATGCTGCCTGCTGGCCCCGCTTGGCCTGTCTTCCAAGCAGCCAGGTCTGGGACTCAAACTATGCCGTCAGCTACGTGGAATCTAGCCACCTCAACCACCAAGCCACTGGCCGTTCCCCAATGGCAAGTTTTATATTATGTGTATTTTACCGCACACACACACACACCCACACACACACACACACGGGCGAGAGGCCCTATGCTTTACTCTGAAGCTGGGAGTGTGTTGGGCTGCAGAGGGGTGTCACCTCTTTGGCTTGGGGGCTATGGCGTAATCCCACGCTGAAGGCTCAGGGATGCTTGTCTGGCCTGCAGTCTCAAAGGCATTTCTGAGATGCCTTGCTCAGGAGGGCACTGCTTCCTGCCACAGTGACACGGGGATGGCCCAGGGAGCCCATCCCGGCCAGCTGACCTCTCCGGCTGGCTCCCCTCTGTCCGGTGCCAGGCGTCATCTGGAACCTTTAAAAAGTTCATTTAACATGAAGGTGGAGGCCGTGGCATTCAGGGTCTGCCCCTTAATGGGAAGCCAAACTGCCCTTTAAAAAAGGAATTAATTCAAAATAGGTCCTTAGGATCACAAATTATTAACAGACATGTTCCAAAATTGTCTTAAAAAAAAACCCCTACCACTTCAAGGGTTTTGAAAATCTCTCAGTTGTAAATGGACGAATTGTTCGGGATGAAAGGAGGGCAGAAGCTCTGACTAAGGTTCCAACTTCAAATGCGAATTGGCTTTTTTTTTTTTTTAAAAAACAAACTAGAAGAGGTGTCTATTGAAGGAATTTTTGTTTCATTTTCCTTTCTGTCTTTCTGGCTTCAGAGTGGGGTGGCGAGAGGTTAAACCCAGTGAGAGAGGCTGCCCTCCTGACTCTTCAGCCAGTTGGAAACAGAAAGGGACCTGGCATCTCCGACCTGGAGAAGCCACTGGTCTTGCCTGAGTTCTAGTCCAGGACAGGATTACTACGGGGTGCTAGGCCAGAGGACAGCTGGGCTTAGTAAGGCCCAGCGTCACCAGCCACCGAGGGCCAGTCCTTACTGCTTTATTTGCCTCCAAGTGAATTATCTGCTGACGCGTGTGTTTCCTGACAAGAGATACTGGTGGGTACCTAAGGGACATGGGGCTCCCCTTGAATTGGAATGTTCTGAATTCCAATCCTAGAGGCTCCCAGGAGGAGGCGTTCCTTTGCTCCGAAACTTGCACTGTGGAGGCCCACGCATGCCTGAGGCTGGCTGTCTAGGAGAGGTTGTTCTTACTCCCCTGCTCCCCCAGAATACCCTCGTCACCCTTAGCCATTTTCTCTAAAACTTGCAGATGATATTTCAACTTCAGAGGGGACGGTGGAGTGGGGGCGCTTGTTTGAATCTGTGACCCTTAGGTCTTGGAGTTGTACCAATCAGCTCTCCTCTCAGCCTGGCCACTGCCTCTATCCCCCAGCCCTTCAAAGTCTGGCTGGGTGCCACACAGCAGTTTCCATCCCCTAATCTGACAGTGACAATTTGCTGGGGCCTTCTCTTTCTCTGTTCCCCTCCATGCTGGGGCCTTCTCAATTTTAAGGCTGATAGGGTCTTGTCACAAAGTCTGGCTGGAATAGGCTGAAGGGAGACAGAAACTGATAAATTTCTTTTTGATCTTGGATGTGCAAAGCCGCTCAGAAAAAAATACATGGCAGCAGCAGCCTGCTGGGGTCGGTCAAAGCTGGGGAGCCAGAAAAGGGCCCTTTTTGGAATTCTGGGTTCCTGGATTCCCCAGCACATTACATATCAAAAGGAGGGGGGCTTGGCTGCGGAGGGATCCCTGCTCAGAACAAGGCAAGGAACCTAATTAGGTGAAAATCATTTAAATGGTTTTCAAGGCATCGCTTGATTTAAAGCATTTATCACCACCTAACGCATAATTAACAGCAGGACAAACGATTGAACAAAGGCTCCCTTCTACTCAAAGGGATTATGTTAATTTTCATTAATCTTATATATTACCATCTCTCTCCAACTGAATGTTATCTTAAAGGCCCAAATGCCTCCTTTGATCTTGGGGAAAAGAAAAAAAAGAGAGAGAGAGACAGAGAAAGAAGAGAAGATTGTAACCTGTGTTTGTTTGGAAATGACGTTTTAACAACAGGCTCCAAATCCAGGATCAGAAGTTTTTGGTATTCAGGAGTTAATCCAGCCACAAAAGGAAGGGAATTCTGTCGGAAGGAGCGAGATGCTGCCTTGCTGAGTACTGAGTCAATTTGGTTGACTGAGGGTTCAGCTTCCGGTTTGTTAAGGTTCTAGGGAAAGCCTGGGATTCTGCCATCCGTGCC
>NW_006201352.1:1235652-1252746 GCF_000334495.1 Tupaia belangeri chinensis
AGGGAAGGCCTGGGATTCTGCCATCCGTGCCAGCATTCCCTCACACAGCGCCGCCATTCAGCCCTACTCCCCTGGCCTTCCTAATTGAGAGGGTCCCCTATAGCAGCGTTAATGAAAAATGCGGTTAAAACCGAGCCACTAGCTAGTACTAGACACCAGCTTAGATGAATAGTAATTAGTAACAACCCCACACGCATGCTCTTAGTTTTTTCATGGTTTTACCTATTTCGGGTCATCAGATCCTTCCCGTGGCCAAGTTTCATTATCGCTTTGCACACCTGGCAGCTCAGGTATGAGAAAATGTAAGCAACTTGTCTTAGTCACTTAGTCATGTATTTAATTACAGGGAGCTTGTCTTTCGCCCAGGCCTGCAGCGTCCAGGGCCTGCGTCTTGACCACTGCCTGTCTGCCTGCCTCGTCGAGTGTCGATGCAGTTCTGGCTGGGCTCCCGGCTCTGCTGGGCTCCCGGCTCGGCTGGGCCCAGAGCTTGCTGTGGGATCTGGGGCAAGTGTCTACTTCTGAGGTCTCGGTTTCTTTATCACTGACTTCCAGAGTATGGCCTCAGGACTACACCGACAGCTTACATTTATGAAATGCTGTGTGGGTACTGGGTGCTATTATCCCTCCCCCGTTTGTCAGATGAGGACATTGAGACAGACGAAAGAGTCCCCAGCTGGGATCTCACAGCTCTGAATTAGAGAGCTGCAGTTTGAACCCCGCCGAGCAGATTGCTGGGCTCCTTCTTAACCTATGTGCTAAGCTGACTTATAAAGTCGAACTTTCTAGCTTTAAGAAAAGAGGATTCTGACTTGAGGGGTCCTCATGGTGTTGGAACTGTTCCGTGTCTTGACTGTAGAGGCGACTTACAGAGGCAATAAAAGTGTACAGAGTTTAACACACACACAGGCATACAAAGAAAATTGGGAAAATCTGAATAAGATGCATGGATTGTATTAATGGAAATAAATACTCTGGTCCCAATACTATGTTAGAGTTTTGTAAAATGTTCCCAGGGGGTGAAAGTGTACGAAATGTATAGAAGTCTCCCTGTATTATTTCTTACAATATTGCATGACTCTACAGAGATTTCAGTAAAAATATCAATTTTAAAAAAAAAGGAAATAAGAAAATTATAGGATTTCATCTTCAAGTACATGGAGCATCTATCTTATTTTGTATGCGTGTAATGTTGACTAAAAATGAATGATCAGATCTGGTTCTTGCCCTAGAGAATTGTGCTTAATTAATAATAATAATAATAATAATAATAATAAGGTGCCAGCAGGTAGTGTAGTGGTTAAGGTGTTGGACTCACACATGGCCAACTGCAGTTTGAATCCCAGACCTGGTGGTTTGAAAATCACACCAGGTGCCTGTGTGTGTGTACCAAAAATCCCAGGAGGAGAATGGAGAAGGGATTGTGGCATGGCCATCCTCCCAAGGAGTAATTTCTCACTTTCTCTCTCTCTGTCTCTCTTTGGTGAGCACACATGCTCACCATGTGTTAAATAGTTAAAAATCTTTAAAAATAATAGTAATATAATAAAGAAAACCCCTATCCTTTACTAGGTACTTATGTATCAGGCACAGTGCTCAAGTGCCATGTTAATCTCCGCAGTAAACATGTCGCTTCCTTTATTTTTAAAGTTAATTTATTTGTTTTCTTTGAAAAGGAAGAGAGTGAGACCGAGAGACAGAGACAACAGCCCCAGCAGATTCTGCAGTGCCCCCGCAGCCTCAGCCAGCCCCAGGTCACAGGCAGACACATGCCCAGTTACTCAGGGAGGTCTCCAGACGTCATCCCAGAACCTCCTGTGCAGGCCAGCCTTACGGAGTGTTACATTTTATGCGGTGCCTCCATCTGGCCCCTTGTTGCTTCTTTACAAGCTGAAGAGGCAAAACTTCAGTGAGCTAATGAACTTGTCCAAAGTCGCCCAGCATGTCAGCAATGATAGTAGTGACAATCTGACTCTGGACCTCATCCTGCCATACTCCTTTTCAGCCAAGCAAGGGCTCCCTGAGCACCTACTGTCCCAGCACTTTCTGCTAAAACAATGCCAGTTAACCCTGGCACAACTGGTAAGGCAGGCAATATTACCTCCACTTTGCAGAGAAGACTGAAGCTCAGAGTAGCAGAGACTTGAATCCAGCTGCCTTTTTCTCATCCTACAAGAAGGACACAGGACTGAATGCAGATCTCCTAGTGCTGTGGGGCTCTACTGGGATTTGGGGTGTCTCAAAGGGGGTGTGTGGGCAGGTCCCCAGGGATGACAGGACCCAGATAAGTGGGCTTCAAGAGCTAAGCGTAGAGTGTGAGTGAAGCCTGAGCTGTTTATTCAGCTTTAGAGAGGAAGATTTCGTCCAAGGCCCGGTTTGGTGATAAAGTTATTCTGTTTTCAAACAAAACAGAGCTTTTCCTTGGAGGACTGGGGAGTTTGGGAAGAAAGATATTGCATGTCCCCCTTGTGGATCTTTCCGGCCACATCACCGACGAAATATCTCACCGAGCTCTTGGGAGGAAGTCAAAATGAACTCCCAAAGAGATTGAAATCGTCACAGGGAACTTCAAAGGACAGTCATCAGGAAGCTGGACTTGACAAAGCCCAGGACAGTCCTTTAGAGAAGGTGGCCTGGACGCACATTGCTGGTCTGGCGCTCATGGACTCTGACCCCAACAAAGCACGTCACAGCGCAGCAGAATGTTGAGAGCTGGCTCTCGTTCAGCCCCGGGCTGCAGGACTGACAACGAACCTAGCTGGTAAGCTGCATCACGCCCTAGGAACGTTTGGTACAGTCTCTTACTTTAAGATTTACTACAGTCTTGGGAGGAAGTCTCATCCCCATGTTACAAATCCAGAGTGGAAGGGAAGGGTCTCATTCAAGGTCATATAGCTGGTAAGTGGTAGATCTGCGATTTGTCTGATTCCAAAGCACTGGGTCATATTGCCCTGGGTGATCAGAGACCATGACAATGACCATGACAACTACTGCCACTCATTATTATTATTTAAAAGTTGATTACAACGATATCCCCCATTCCATATGATTTTCGGTTGGTTGGTTGATGTGACTGTGACACTGCTCTTGGTGTGGTGAGATCCATGTTCTCTCCCTTCCCACCTGGGCAGACGTGACGATGACCATAGTGGAAGTGGCTGCTTTCCTTTCTTGGGGGCACCTTCTTGGAACCCAACTGTCCTACTGCCGGGAAGCCCAGTCTAGCCACATGGAGACACCACACAGGGAGGTCACATGTGTTCCAATAGCCCAGCTGAGGTCCCGTTGACAGGCAGCATGAACTGCCAAAAATGGAAGTGAGGACACCTAAGTGTGACTTTCCTGGTAGGTCACACCCATCCACTTGAGTTTTTTAACTGAGTCCCAGATGAGAAATAGAGACAAACCCTGCCTAGATTCCTGATCCACGGAGCCATGAGTATAATGAAATGGTTGTATGATGTACTATATTTAGGGCTCATTTGTTACTCAGCAATAGTAGGCTTAGTGACTACAACAATCACTGTAATAAAAGCTATCACTTACTAAGCACTTGGTATGTGAAGTGACACTGAGTAAAGAGTTGATAGGGTCAGAGATGAGGGAGATTTTAGGCATCTGACCCAGAGATTTGCATTCTGGGAAGAGTAAAAATGTAGGTTTCTGGAACCCTCCCCCAAACCTGGTGAGTCATCATTGTATTCAGCATTCCAATGGCCCTGAGTTGACTGACTAAGGTAGGGTGAGAACAAGCCTGGGAGAAAGGTCAGACCAATTTGATTTAGTTTGACGCAACAAATATTATGGATAGCCTTTTCATATGCAGGGATCTGGACTTCAAAATACTCATAGTGGTATAAAAGGTAGAATACATGAGTGTAGACGACATGATGCAAACGAGGAGAGGATGGCAACTAACGATTATTTATCAGTCTTGTACAAGGTTCTCTCCTGGGAGCTCCAGCACACACTCTTTTCTATTACCTTCTCACAACTACTCCCCATAATAATAATAATTATTATTATTAATAAATACATATATCCAGAGAGTTTAAGTAACTTTACTAAGTCATCTAGTTGGAAATTGAGCCAGGATTTAGGCCCAGGGTTGTTTGACTCCAAGTCTGTGTCTTTCTGCCCCCTGGAGTGAGAGCTTGGTGTTATGGGAGAGGCTCACGAGAGGTACCATGAGCTTGGAGGAAAGCGCTGTTCTTTCCCATTATGGAAGGCTGAGTTTTAATTTTTTATAAGATTTTTGCTTTAGGGCATGTGAAGACAGAGAGAAACAGAGAAAGAGGGGAATCATCCCTCCAAGAATTGGCCACACCACAATCCCTTCTCTTCCATTCTCTTCTCGGGATTTTAGGCATGTACACACATGTGCCCGGAGTGGGATTCAAGCCACCAGGGCTGGGACTCGAACTGCAGTTGGCCATGTGGGAGTCCAGTGCCACAACCACTATGCCACCTGTGGGCCCCAGAAGGCTACATTCTCTTCCAGTGTCCACTCTTTCTTCTTTAGCGACATGCCTATAACTACATTCTCTAGCTATATAACCAAGTGAACAAATTCTGGCTAATGAGATGTAAACAGAAGTCTCGTGTAATACTTCTGGGAAGGCTCCTGAAAAAGAAAGCTACTCATCTCCCTCAAAAACCTTCCATCAGGAATGTGGATGTGATATTTGGATCTCTAGCAACTCTTTTAGACCATGAGGATGACCATACACACCAGGAACTCCCTCTTGTCCCAGAAGTTTGGGTGCCTAATGACTAAAGAGCTCTCACACTAGGATTATCTACCTCCCACCATCTTTTATGCAAGAGAATGGACTTCTGTTTTGTTTAGGGCACTGTTATATTGGTCTTGCTTCCTCCCAGTTGCACCTGTTCATAGTGATACAATGGGCAGCAGAGAAGACTTTGAACTTGGGTTGGGTTTTGAAAGATGTGTTGGACTGAGACATGTAGGGATAGAAGAAGTTTATTTTTGATGCTGGAATAGCGAGAATGAGGCTTGATGTGACAAGGAGACTTAGGAACTAAGTAGGATTGGGGCAACACATTGTAAAGAGTTTTGACTACAAGACGGAGCTGATTTCAATTGTTAAGCCCAAGGAAACTACCCGAGGTGTTTGAGTAGAAGAGTTGTGTGCTGAGAACTGGACTTTACCTACCAGGAGGTCTGGAGAGGGGTAAGTCTGGGCTGGCACTGAAGGTGCAGATGGAAATTGGTGGGAAGGAAGTATGAAGACCAGCTTTCCCAGTGGTTCGTGGAATGCTGATTGATCAGTGGTGTGCTAATACCTCAATCTGGCAGCCAGTGAAATGATGATATCTAAGAAAGCGTATAAACAGGTAAAGTTGCTTATCATGTTATCATATTGTTATCTGATAAAAATAAGTCCTGCAGACATCGTATACAATATTTCCTAAAAATGAAAAAGACTGACCTGTATACGTTTTATTTTTATTATTTATTTATTAAAGGATTTTTGCCATAAGGTGCATGCACTCACCAGAGAGAGAGAGAGAGAGAAAGTGAGAAGTCGTCCCCCTGGGTAGATGGCCATGCCACAGTTCCTTCTCCTCCATTCTTCTCTTGGAATTTTGGGCATGCATCCTCACATGCTTGGCATGAGTTTTAAGCCACTGCATCTGGGACTTGAACTGTAGTTAGCTATATGGTAGTCTAGTGCTTTGACCACCACGACACCTGCTGGCCCCTAATTATTAATTTTTTAAAAATTTTTTTGCTATAAGACTTGCTAGAGAAAGAAAAAGTGAAAAATCACCCCCCCCCCCCCAGGGGATGGCCCCTCCAAAATCCCTTCTCCTCTATTCTTCTTCCTGGGATTTTGGGCACACACATACCCGGTGTGATTTGCAAGCTGTCAGGTCTAGGACTTGAACCATGGTCAACCATGTGTGAGTCCAACACCTAAACTACCATGCCACCTGCTGACCCCTCTATATGCATCTTTAAAAAGCCAACATAATTCTCTAATTGTTAATAATAGTTATTGCTAGGCTTTAGGGGTTCTTTCTTTGCTTCCTTCCTTCTTCCTTTCCTCTCCTTCCTCCTTCTTTTGCCTTTCTTCCTTTTTCCATTATGTGTTTCTTTCTTTCTCCTTCCTTCTTTCTTTCTTCTTTCCTGCCTTCCACTTGCTATTCTGTTTTCAGTTCTTTTGTAAAAATTTTGCCATAGGCAGGTGCACTTACCAGAGAGAGACAGTGAAAGGCAAAGTAAGAAATCACCCCCAAGGCAGATGCCATGCCACAACGCCTTCTCCTCCACTCCCCTCCTGGGACTTTGGGCACACATGCACACATGCCCAGTGTGATTTTCAAGCTACCGGGTCTGGGACTTGAACTATGGTTGACCACATGGGAGGCCAGCATCTTAACCACCATGCCAGCTGCTGGCCCTTGCTTTCTTCTACATTGTTGGTAATAATAAGAGAAGCTAAGCAGTCCTGCAGGATTGCAGAACTCTGCTAGCTCCTTTCCATGCATTAGTTTTTCATTTTTTTTTTCTTTTTGTATTTTGGGCAACTGAGGATCAGAGAGTAGGAGCCTTAGTCAAGAGGAGAGCTCTGGTGGAGGAAGAGATGCAGTTGAGGGCCTGAGTGAGGAAGTCCAGCTGGCAGACAGTGGCAGAGAGGGAGGAGAGGTGGGCCTTTCTCCAGGATCCCAGTGAATGTCTGCATGAACCTCCCCAGTTTGCAAAACACATCAAATCTAGGCCTTCCACTGAAAGAGTGCGCTCATCAGGAAGTGTAATTGTTCTCTTAAGGGAAGGGAAGCAGAGGCTCAGAGAGGTTATGCAACTCGTCCAAGACAAAAAAGTGAGAGAACACGAACCCAGAGCTCTTTGCCTGAGGAGTTCTCTTTCTCTGACACCCCCAGCCAGAGCGCGAGTTTCAGTATCTGTCTATTTGGCCTTCCCGGCTCCCTGGAGCCAATAGACGTGCACATAGCTAGAAGCATGTGGCTAAGAGGGCCTCTGCTGCCTGCCTTTGGCCCAGTCCTGGCCTGGCATTGGTCACCTGACCTGTTGGAATTTCTTGGCCCTGATGGCATCAGTTTCTGTTCACGGTCCTGCCTCATTCCTGAGCCCACCTTCCAACCTGCTCACTCAGCTGCCTCTTACTTTTTTAAAAATTATGATGTCTGACTTAAATCTAATAGTCGTGCGGATTTTACGGGGTACAGTGTAGCTTTTCCAAACGTGTGCATTGTGTGATGATCAAATGAGGGAAATAAACGTGCCCACCATCTCAAAGACAAAGGCCGTCTACTCTTGCCGCCTTCACCGAGTCTGAGCTGCCTTTGACTTCTCGGGGTGATTCTCCTTCCCCACCCTGCCCGAGTCCTGGGTTCCTCCCTCAGCCCACGTCCTCTCAGGCTGCACCCGCTGACTGTCCCGTAGGCCGGCCAGCCTGGCATCTGGCTTCCCTCCATCCTCCGCTCTTTGCCAGCCACATTCTGAGCCCATCAAAGCCACCCCTCCAGGGCGAGGCCCCCAAGAACACCCTGTTCCTCATGTCAGACGGTCCCCTAATTCCCTGTGACTTGATCTTTTGCTGTTTCAGTTTATCGCAAATGATTTTCCAAGCCAGTGGATTTAATTACATTACACTTAGGGAAATTGGTGCCATTTCTTAATTACTTTTATAGTTGAAAAGCAATTACTTAGCAATCACATGAAGGTCTTCTTGTGTTTCCTGGCGCTATACAGCTTTAAAAAATGTCTATAGAGAACCAGACCTGGCTTTGAAGAGGTCAGGGTTGCTCTGGGGTAATTGCAGCTGGGATAATTGGGTTTAAGGAGAGGGTAAGTTTTGTGGTGTACAGAATTGAGCATCATAAAGATTTTTAAAATCACAATCCTCCAATTGCTTAGGCCAAAACCTGACAAACACTCCTAACCTCTCTCTTTCCTTCATTTCTCCACACCTGGTCGTTTAAGAACTTCGATTCCATCTCCTGATGTCTTTTAAGCCTGCCCACGACTCTGCTTTCTCCTGTCAGCTCCAGGACAACATCAGCCACCTATTGCTCACCTAACCAACAGTATCCTCTTTTTAAAAAAATTTTTTTAAAAGAATTCTTTCATTCAATTTCATTTTTTAAAAATTTATTTGGTTATTTAAAATTGACCAGAGAGGAGCAGAGTGAGAGAGTTGGAAAGTGAGCAAGTAAGCTATCAGGTCCAGGACCCAAACCATGGTCAGCCATGTGGGAGTCCAGTGCCCTTAACCACCATGCCACCTGCTGGCTCCCCAACAGTATCCTCTTTAAAAAAAAAAAAAATTGCCAGAGGGTGTCCTTGAAAGAGAAAGAGAGAATGCCTACATACCGCGATTCCTTCTCCATTTCTCCATTCTGCTGCTATTCTGAGCATGCATGCACACGTGCCCAGTGCGTTTTTGAAATCTCTGGGGCTGGGATTCAAATGATGGTTGTCCACGTGGGATCCAGCTCTCTTAACCAGTAGGCCATGGGTTTAGCTTGCACCAGTAGCTTCTTCACTGGCCTCTGTGTCCACTCTGGACCCCAGTAGAGGGTTGAATGGTGGCCCTCCCAAAGGTATGTCCATTCAGAACGTATAAATGTGACTTTGTAAAAAAGGGCCTTTGTAGATGTAACTAAGCTAAAGACCTTGAGATGAGAACATTCCAGACTACCCAAAGGGACCTTCAGCCAGCAAAACGTACCCTTAAAAGAAAATAGAAGGAGACTGACCCCTTCATTGGAGCTGAGAACTAGTGCTTTCAGGGGTGAAGTGTAATGAAGATTTTCTGCTGAGACTTCACCCTCTAGACCCCATTCTTTTTTTTTTTTTTTGAGAGTTTTTTGCTATAGGGCATGTACAATACCAGGGAGACAGGGAGAGACAGAGAGACAGAAAGCGAGAAATCACCCCCTGGGGGGATGGCCACACCACAATCTCTTCTCCTCCATTCTCCTCTTGGGATCTTGGGCACGCATGCACACGCGCCTGGTGTGAGTTTAAGCCCTGGGTCCGGGACTTGAACTGCTGTCGACTACGTGGGAGTTCAGTGACGTAGCCATTACACTAACTGCTGGTCCCTCTGTCTCCTAATTTTAAAAATTTTTTATTAAAAAAAAAAAGCATTTGGCTCTCAGATTCTTCTTTATCTTGGTAATGATCCCCTTTCCCCTCTCCCATTTAAGAGAGGCAAAAGAGCAGGCCTTCAGAAGAGTGACTTCTCCATTGGAGCTGAGAACTAGTGCTTTCGTGTGGCATAGGTGCACCACATGGTTTTCAATATTTGCCTTTAAAAAATAAGTTTTTTGTTATTCTTTTTCTTTTATTTCCTCTCTCTCTCTCTCTGTTTTCTTACCTTTTACTTTTACCTGCATCACTTTGCTGCTCAGCCTCCACACACTGAGTATCTAGACAGGTCTAAGTGAACCATAGTCAAACATCCAGGTACTGTTAGGGTCAACATATTCCTCAACTCCCACTGAATCTGCCACACAAAGGGAGAAAAATGGACTGGCAAAGAGTTTACAGACCATCTTCTCTGCACGCCTCTGAATGCTCAGATTGAACTTGTAGAAATTAGGAAAAACGTACAACCCCTCAGATGGCTAGAAATCAGTGCAGAGGCACAAGAAATATGAGAAAACAAGAAAATACCTCTCCCCCAAGGGAAAAGAATAACTCCTCTTCATCCATAGACAGTACAATGGAACTTGTGGAAATGTTTGATAAAGAATAGGGGCCAGCAGTTGGTGTAATGGCTATGTTGCTGGACGTCTATGTAGTCAATAGCGGTTCGAGTCCAGGATCTGGTGGCTTAAACTCATGCCGGGCGTGTGTGCATGCGTGCCCAAGATCCTGAGAGGAGAGTGGAGGAGAAGGGATTGTGTTGTGGCTATCTCCCCGGGAGGTGATTTCTTGCTTTCTGTCTCTCTATTTTTCTCTGTCTTTCTGGCAAGCACATGTGCCCTATAGAAAAAAAAAAAGAATTTAGAATATTTATGGTGACAAAACTAACAGAGATGCAAGAGATGAGAGACAATGGACTCCAGAAGAGGCAGGAGAATAGAGCAGAGGAGTTCCAGGAAGTGAGGAAGTTCTTCCATCATCTGAAAGAGGAAATAAATACCATAAAACAGAATCAAATGGAACTGTTAGAGATGAAGGCTATAATACAGGAAGTCAACCCTCCCCACCCCCCAAAAGTATTAAAAGCAGACTAGGTCATACAGAAGATCGAATCCCAGTTGTAGAAGACAGAATTGCTGGGCTAGAAAAATCCACCATGAAGACTAAGGAAATAGCCCCCAAAATGAGAATAAGATACGAGAAACACTAGATACCATTAAATGTGCAAACATCTGGTTAATCAGTATCCCAGAAGGTGAAGGGACTAATAAGGGCATTGTTGATCTATTTCATGAAATGCTGGAAGAAAACTTTCCAGACATAGAGACGCATTCGAAGATCCAGACCCAAGAAATACAAAGGACCCTCAAAAGAATCAACCCAAGAAGATCTTCTCCAAGACACATTACAGCCAGATTGATCAAAACCACAAAGGCAAGAGAGAAACACCAAGTTACCTACAAAGGCTATCCCAACAAGCTAACAGCAGACCTCTCATTGGAAACAATGTGAGCGAGGAAAGAATGGGAAAATATATTCAAAGTGTTGAGTGAGAAACAATTTCAACCAAGAATACTGTACCCAGCAAGATTACCCTCCATATGGGAAGAGAAGACAAGAACATTTTCAAATAAACAAAACCGGAAAGAATTTACCAACACCAGACCAGATCTCCAAGAAGTTCTGAAGAGAGTGCTGTCTCAGGAAAACTAAAGTCAGACACAAAGAAATAAGAGTCCAAAAACAACTAAGAAAATGGCCTGCTTAATGGCAGGGACAAGACCAGAGTTGAATGTCATCTTCCACAATTTAAGTGGGAAGATTGGACCACAACAGAAGATAGATTAAGTACATGAAACTGAACAGGTGAAATAGCATTTTATGACTTTCGACATACTGATTACTGATTTTCTTCTATGCTTTGCTTTCCAGAGTCAAGGGTTTTTGTCTTCTCTTGAGTTGTCGACAGGCCCATGTTCCTAATATTTGAACAAAATCCTAACTTGTTTCCTGGCTTCAAGTCTTAAGCAAAATTTTCTTAACATTTCTTGATTTGGGTTTATTAAAGCTAAAACTCCATTTCTTGAAATTAAAAACACATTAAAAAATACCTATTTAATGACCACAGTAAGCTATATGGCCTCAGCTAGGTGCTACTTTACAGTATACTCATTCTGAACTTGCTATTGAAAGTAGATTAGTTAAGATATTTTGTGAATCAATAAAATGTATGGGGAAAGAGAAAAGGAACGGAAAGCAACTGCAGATACCAGAGACAGTATGGGAGGAAGGTGGGAAATGGCAGAGGGTGAGAAATAGAGGGAATATATGTCTAAAACAAGAAATAGAAAATCATTTGTTGACCATAACATGTATGATTAAGCCACTATACAGTGTATTCTGGGAGGGAGATTGCATGTTTTATGCTGTGATGATGTTCAGTGAATGAATGTAAAATAAATCAATAAATATAGGAAAAAAGAAAAAGAAAAGAGGAGGGAGGGAGTACACAGAGGGGAGGCCATGTGACCTGAGGGCTGGGGTCAGAGTGATGTGTCTGCTGACCAAGGACCGCCAAGGTTGCAGAGGTCAGAAGTTAGGAAAGTCAGATAGAACAATCCTTGATTTGGACTGCTGGCCTTCAGGACCGTGGGAGAGTGCGTTTCTGTTGTAAGCCTCCTGGTCTCTGGTCGTTAGTCATGGCAGCACCAGAAAGCTCATAGAGCCCCTTCGGTCAGTTCTGAACACTCGCCGCTCCTGTGCTCAAAGCCCAGTGGTTCCCAACCCACTTAGAATACACCCAGTCTCCCTGGCATGGCCTCAAGCGATGGATTTAGACACTGGCTTCCTCTCTGCTCAGCTCCTGCCATGCTGCTCTGCTCTGCTTCTTTGCTCTTCCTCAAACATAGCACACCCACTCTTGCTTCAGGGCCTTTGCTCCTGCTGCTTCATCCATCTGGAATGCTCTTTGCAAGAGACCCAGGTTGCTTACTGCAAGAGGGCCCCTGCTGCAGGTCACAGCTTCAGAGGAACTTCCTGGGCCACGGGACGTAGACAGTCCTACGCACCCTCCACAGTCCAGCTGTTTTCTCTCAGAGCATTCGCTCCATCTCATGGACTCCATGTTCTGCTCGCTCACCTGTTCACTGTTTGCCCTTCTCGTCTCAAGTTTATTTATTTTGTTCATGAGGGAGAGCACATGTGCGTACATGAGAGCTAGAGAGAGAGGGAAGCACCCTCGACAGAGTCTTGCCATCCTGTGATCCCTTCCCCAGCCCTCCAGCTCTGCAGGCTCTTGGGCAGGATGCTTTCTAGCTGACTCAGGGATCCAAATCATCGCTGGCCATGTGGCTCCTAGCACTGCTGGCCATGTGGCTCCTAGCACTGCAGTCCTGTTTGCGACGGACTTTAGAATGGCAGCCTCCCCAGGGGTAGGGGCCTGTCTGCATAGTGTGATCTTGCATCTACTGCACCTAAAACAGTGCCCAGAACAGATACTTAAAAAACGTTTGCTGGGTGGAAAACATCTGTTGTTGGGCCCTAGCCTTGTGTCCCTGAGGGGGTGCGGGCTGATGGGTGACTCCGTGCGACCCCCAGTTCACATTCCTTTCTCTGTGTACTTTGTTCGGAGCAGAGGAACACGTGACCGGCTGAGGAAGACGAAATGGACTGTGTTTGGATTAGGCAACAGCATGTTAACCTGGGAGCCTGACAGACCTGGAGTCGAATCCTAGCAGATCCCTTCCCTGCAGTGCAACTTGGGTAAATTATTTTCTCTCTCTGAGCATCGATGTCCTCATTCGTAAAATGGTGCTAATAAAACTTTATTGACTTGTGATCGAAGCGTGGTAAGATGAGCAGATGACACCGAACTGCTCAGGCTTAACCAATTTCCACCTCCCTGGCCCCCAGTTCCTCCTTACCCCATGTCTGTCTGGTTTCGCTACTTCTTAAATACTGAAAAATAAAAGGGAAGTCACTGACATCAAAGGATGTCGAGGAGGAAACACTGCGTCCAATGACCTCACCTCCGTTACGTCCCTTTTCCTCATCTGCCTTCCCTGCGTCCATTCCTGATTTCAGTTAGTATGCTACACAGGCAGGGTTTTTGTTTTTCAAGTTTATTTATTCTATGAGCAAGAGACACAGAAGAAGAGATGCAGCATCCCTGACAGGGCCTTGATGCTGCAGCCAGCCCAGCTCAGGCCTGCGTGCCCCCCTGGTGTCCTCTGGGAGGTCACCAGAGTGAGCCAGCAACCTTCCCAGGAGAGTCGGCCTTGCAGAAAATTGCACTTGACCACTGCACCGCAGTCGGGCCACCATGCAGGCTTTTGTTTTGAATTTTAAAGATTAATTGAAATATACACACCAGCACGTACAAATATTATAGGTGTGCAAGTGTGCTGGATTTTCACCAACTGCACACTCCCACCTCAGAAACTCTAACACTCTCGGGTGGTCACCGCTCCTACCACCCAGTGGTAAGCTTTACCCCAGCCTGCAACTGCATAGACCCGCTCGGGCTGTTTTTGTGTTATGTCCAAGGAATCGTGGAGAATGTTCTCTTCTGCCTGGCTCCTTTCACTGAGCACCACGTTTGTGAGACTTATCTCCGTGTGTGTGTGTGTGTGTGTGTGTGTGTGTGTGTGTGTGTGCAGTCAATCGTTGGAAGCATGCTGTCATTCGTTCTGCTGTTGATAGATACATGGCTAGTTTCCAGTGGGGGCTGTCACAAATACTGCTTGTGTGCATGTTGTAGTGAACAGATGTATACATTTATACCGGATATGCAAGGGTACTTTAAAATGTTAGTGGAGGGGCCAGCAAGTCACACTGTGGTGGTTAAGGTGTTGGACTTGCACATGGTTGACCATAGCTCAAGTCCTGGACCTGGTAGCTTGCTTTCTCACTTTCTCTCTCTTTTCTCTCTGTCTCTCTCTAGGGAGCACATGTGCCCTGTAGCAAGTTAAAAAGAAAAAAAGATAAATAAAATTATTATTTTTTTAAGCGAGATTTTTGCTATAGGGCATATGCGCTCACCAGAGAGACAGAGAAAGACAGAAAGTGAGAAATCGCCCCCTTGGGGGATGCCCACACCACAATCCCTTCTCCTTCATTTTCCTTTTGGGATTTTGTGCACGCACACACCCGCACCCAGTGTGTTTTAAGTTGCTGGGTCTGGGACTCAAACTATGGTTGACTACATGGGAGTCCAGTGACATAATCATTATGCCATCTACTGGTCCAAATAATTCTTTTAAAAACCGTTAGTGGAAAAATGAAATTGAGTTACAAGTTTATTTTGACACATAAAATTTCAAAAAATATACATCATTCTTTTATAATATAAATTTTTCATTAACTTTTTGAAGATTCTTTATATAATGAAGAATAAAGCCCCAGGACCAGCAGGTGGCATGGTAGTTAAAGGCAGCGGAGACTCCCACATGGCTGACCACAGTTCGAGTCCCGGACTTGGTGGCTTGCTTTCTCACTTCCTCTCTCTCTCTCTCTCTCTCTCTCTTTCTCTCTCTCTCTGTCAAATTAAAAAAAATGAATGAATGAATAAAAAGAGTAAAAAAGAATAAAGCCCCAAGATTTAGCAAGTGAAACTTGGGACGTACTTATATTATTTACTTGTTGTTTATCTGAAATTCTAATTTGACTGGGCGTCTTGTATGCCACCTGGCTGCCCTTCTCAGAGTGGGACTGTGGGTTATGCAGTATGAGTCTCAGCTAAGCAGATATCACTCAGCATTCCCTAAAGTGGCTATGCCTGTTTTGTAAGAGCTGGCTTATTTATTTTCTCCATGAGAGAGGGGGAAACAGAGACAGGGTCTCTGTGCTGCAATTCGCCTCTCATCTCAGCGTGAGTCCTGGGCACCTGCATGCCCGTGTGCTCGGGGGTCCCGGGGTGTGAACTGGGACCTTTCCCACCTGGGGCGTGTGTTACTGCTGCACCAGCACCTGGCCCCAGTGCCTGTACTGCTTTACACTTCCACCAGCAGCCTGTGAGCCATGTGGCAATGCCACCGCTCGCCCACACGGGGCATCGGTCCTCGACCTCCTCTAGTCATGCTGGTGGGCCACAACGACATACTGTGGCTTCCATTTGCATTTTCCTACCGACCGATATAAAGCTGAGTATCTTTTCAAATGCCTCTTGCTATTTGAGTATCTCCTTTTGTGTATCTGTCCAAATCTTTTGCCCATTTTAATTATTGAGGTGTTTTTTATTTATTTTTTATTGGTTTATAGGAGGGTTTTTTTTTTTTTTTTAGAGCGATTTTTGCCATAGGGCACATGTGCTCGCTGGAGAGGCAGAAAGAGATGGGGAGAGAAAGTGGGAACTCACCCTCCAGGTGGGGTGGCCATGCCACAGTCCCTTCTCCTCCGTTCTCCTCTCCAGATTGTGGGCATACATACACATGCACCCTGCGTACGTTTCGAGCTTCTGGGTCTGGGACTCGAACCACAGTCAGTCATGTGCGAATCCAGCACCTTAACCACTACACAACCTCCTGGCCCCTATAGGAGTTACTTATATATTATGGATACTAGTCCTTTGTCAGGTATTATAAATATTTTCCCTTGTTCTGTGTGTCGAATGCCTCAATACTCTTCTCACGGTGGTTTTGGAGAGTGATAGTTGCTAACTGTAATACATTTCATTTACTGGGACCAGCAGTTAGCGTAATGGCTATGTCGTTGGACTCCCATGTAGTCAAACGAGGTTCGCATCCTGGATCTGGTGGCTTAAATTCACGCCGGGCGCGTGTGCGTGCGTGCCCAAGGTCCCGAGAGGAGAATGGAGGAGAAGGGATTGTGGCATGGCCGCCCCCCTGGGGGGTGATTTCTGCAGGCCCGCCCCCCTGGGGGGTGATTTCTCGCTTTCTGTTTCTCTGTCTCTCTCTGTCTTCCTGGTGAGTGCACGCGCCCTACAGCAAAAACCTCTCATGAAAATATGTATTTCATTTACTAAATTTAAAAAATGTTATATAGGGTCGTTCAAAAAGTTATAACACATTTTCGCATAAAAGAACATAGAAAGAACACATCATGACTTTGCAGATAACCCAACAGTTAGCCCTTTTGTATCCTGTTGAAGAAATCTCTGCGTACTCAGACATCATGAAACCTTCCCCGTGTCTCCTCTAAAGCACTATCGTTTGCCTTTCACAGTTAGATCTGCCACCCTCTGGAATTGCTTCTGAGCATGGTGTGAAGGGAAGGCCAGCTTTCTCTTCTCGCTTGCTTGTTTGTTCTCTGGGGTCATCCAGGCAACTGTACAGTGTGGTGACATCTTTTTTTTTTTAAATATACATAATTTTATTACAAAATTGAAAAAAAAAAACCCCACAAAATTCAACATCCTAAAAACCCCAACATTTACTATTGATACCAATTCCTATGAGTGTGCTGTACTACCATACACAAGTCAAGAAATTAAACCATTAAATATGAAGGAACATTCAACAGCAGAAGCTATAAAATCTAACTGTATGTGGTAGCCCCTCAAAAAGCTACAACCTGCATTCTTAAAAAAATATTTTCTCTACAAAGAATCTTATCAGCTATACAAAAATCTGTACAGTTTTTATACTGAAGCTAATATTGAGCTGCACTTGAATTCACATTCTTAGCAAAACAATTGCGTGAGCATACACACACATTCCACACACATCATTACAGGATAGCCATGTCTTCTTCATCTTCATCTTCTTCCTCCTCATCTTCTTCTTCCTCTTCCTCCTCCTCCTCTTCCTCATCTTCTGGTTCGTTCTCCTTCTTTGAGCCTGTTGGCCTGCCGGGGCCCTTCTTTCCTGCTTCACTTTTGCCCTTGGCATGGTATGCAGCAATATCTTCTCATATTTCTCCTTTAGTTTAGCCACTTTCTGTTCATATGGCTGTTTACCTTGGCTGACTGTTCAGACCACATTTCACCCAATTTTTTT
>NW_006201352.1:1252902-1276313 GCF_000334495.1 Tupaia belangeri chinensis
GCAGGTCTGCACGAAGAAGGCATACGAGGACATTTTGCCCCTCGGCTTGTTGGGGTCTCCTTTGCCCATGGTGACAGACGGCATCTACCTGGTGTGAGCTCTCCTCAGAGTCCCGCAGCGCAGCCGGATCTGACAGAGAAGCTTCCTCCCCAGGGCTCCGGCGTGAACTGGTTTATTGCTAACGCAATCCTCAGCCTCTTGTTTTGCAGAGTTCTCCGCGCCACGGCAACTTGACCAGCCCCGGTGACATCTTTGACATAAACACAGAATCGTATGTATTTGGGTATATTATCTGGTTTCTAAATCAATATACTCCGTACCTCTGGAACCTCAGGTCCCTGTAGCAGTAAGCTTTGATCGACAGGAGGGGACAGGACCGTAGCTCTGGGCTGTAGGAGAAAGAGGAGGAGGTAAGAGGTGTGGGGCTTTGGGCCCCTGGCCCTTGTCAAGCAGATCAGCTAGAAGGTGGCTGGTTTCTCTTTGATCTAATTAGTGATCAAAGAGGACCAGACACATCCCGGTCAGTCGAGGAGGTTTCTGGTCCCGGATTTGTGCTGGGGATGGGGGACGCACTTCTATCATCAGAAAAGTGATTCTCAGACTGTGGGTAATTAGGAGTTGGCAGTACTTACATTTTTTCTTTCTTCTTTTCTTTCTTCTTTTTTTTTTTTTAAGTTTGCTATAGGGCACAGACACTCACTAGAGAGAGGCAGAGATAGAGAGGGAAAGTGAGAAATCCCCCCCCTCCCCAGGTGGGATGGCCACACCGCAATCTCCTCTCTTCCATTCTCCTCTTAGGAATTTGGGCATGCATGCACACATGCCCGGTGTGTTTTCCAAGCCACTGGGTCCAGGATGTAAACCACACAGTCGGCCCTGTGGGATCCAGCTGCTTTAACCACCATGCCACCAGCAGTAACTAGTTTTAGCTGGTCAGTGTTCACATGTTTGGCCCCTATAGGTGCCATGGGGTGGTGGTGATAAGAGAGCGATTCCTCTGTCAGGAGTAGAAGGGTGCAGGCTATGATGCACCTCCAGTCTACGGCCGGCCTGGACCGTGGACACCTGCATGCCCAGCATGCTCGGGGAGCACAGGACCTGCAATGTGAGCCAGAACTTTGCCATATGGGGCCGGCTGTTAGTCTGCACCACTGCCTGGCCCCAGGGAAGGAAAGCTACCCCCAGGGACATCATTTGACCTATGGACAGAAGGTGTGTAGGAGTTTTCACATGAAGGAAAAGGCACGTGGGGAAGGACTCTGCAGACAGCCCAGGGAGCAGGATTGGCAGAGCAGGAGGACACAGAAGCTCGTAGTAACGGGGACAGACGAAACTTCCTGGGGGTGCAATGGCAGAGGATTTCAGGATGGGAGGGAGAAATGCAAATGACTGGGTGTTACTCAAACGGCATGGTTACCCGGCCTTGGGAGATGCTATGGCTTCAATGCAGCCCCCAAAATGCGTATGTTGAAACTTAATTGCCAATGTCCTAGAAAGATCCCTTAAAGAGAGCTGACTCCACTGGGCGATGGATCCCTGTCTATGAGTCGCCCCTTCTACCTTCCAGATGCCTGGAACGCACATGCGAAGTCCGGAACTCTAGTTCTGTCACACCCTGAGATGACTTTGAGTCTCATAGCCCTTCCTAAGGTGGCAACATGGAAGGAGTTTGGGTCTTAGACTTTCACGTTTCTTCTATGTGAGCCTCATGAGATCCCTGAAGGTGGGCATTGTTGCCCCACTTTATAGATGAAGAAACTGAAGCAAAGAAAGCCAAGATTTCTCCTCCAAGTTCAAGGGAGTAGGGCTGGAGTGTCTGTTTTCTCTTAACCCTTTACTCATGGTCACATAGTAGCTGCAATAGCTCTGGTCATCACATCCCTGTTCAAGGAAAGAAGAAATTCTTTCCTTAAAAAAGCCAAAGCTTGTGGGAACCAGCAGATGGCATAATGGTTACGTCACTAGACCCCCACAGAGTCGACTGCAGATTGAGTCCCAGATCCAGCAGCTTCAAACTAACGACACCACGTGGTCATGTGTACCCAAGATCCCAAGAGAAGAGTGGAGAAAACACATACTCCCTATTGCAAAAATCCCTTTAAAAAGAAAAGAAAAAAGTAAAAAGAAGAAAAGTCAAAGCTTCTCCAGAATCGCCCGAGGGCTTCTGTCAGCACAGTGTGACAGCTTGTGCTCCTCGAAGACAGCCACGCCATCTCCCACTGCACCTGCCCTTGCCACTCCTCCACCGTAGTGGGGCTGTTCCTCCACGCTCCCGAACTTGGGCGGCATTGCCTGTGCACCGGCCCCACCTGTGGTGGTAGCCAGCTGGCAGCCCCACCTCCCGCTTCATTCTGCAAGAAGTCAGACCCCCAGAGGCTGCCCTGGCATGGCATACCCTGGAGGAGGAAATGCCGCCTGGATAGAGCACGCAGGGCTTTAGGCTCCAGATACAGTGAGGAGGCCGTTCTGGAAGTGGATCCCCAACCAGGTCACCAGAGCAGACACAGCCCCCCCACCTGGCCCTTCCCAACCGTCTGGCCCACAAAACTATCAGCAAAATCAAGTGACTGTTTTAGGCTACTAACTTATTTTTAAGAATTTTTTCATTCAATTTTATTTATCATGATCACTATTATTTTTATGAGAGAGAGAGAGAGAGAGAGAGAGCAAGCAAGCCGCAAGGTCCGGGACTTGAACTGCGGTCTGCCATGTGGGAGTCCAACACCTTAACCGCCATGCCACCTGCTGGCTCCTAGGTTACTATATTAGAGGTGGTTTGCTACATTATAAGAGATAACTGGAACTTCCACATGGACCAGAAATGAGCCACCTGACTCTGTCTGACCTAAAAGGAGGTTAAAAAAACCAAAGTATGGGGGCCGGCTGTGATAGGGTGGTAAATGTGTGATTTCTGAGGCGTCCCATGTGGGAAGATTCCCTGTTCAGGTCCTGAGACCTCCCTGAGCACAGCAGGCATGCACGTGCCCGTGACCCAGGACCGGCTGCAGGCTGGGGTGGAGCCTGGTGCTAGGTTCTATTAGGGGTGCCGTCTTTCTGTGTTTCTCTCTGCCTCTCTTGTTCTCTCTCTATCTCTCTCATGGTAGAAATAAGTCAACTTTTTTTTTAGGTTTTTGTCATAGGACCTGTGCACTCCCCAGAGACAGACAGAGAGAAAGTGAGAAATCACACCGGGTGATGGCCACACTGCAGTCCCTTCTTCTGCAATCCCTTCTTCTCCATTCTCCTCTAGGAATTTTGGACACACATGCGTGCACACCAGGCCTGATTTTCAATCTGCTGGGTCCAGGACTTGAACTGCAGTGGACCATGTGAGAATCCTGTGCCCTAACCACTACACCACCTGCTGGATCTGATAAATAAACTGTTAGAAACCCAAGATTTAGAGTCTCCAGCCCCCAAGATAAAGGGTGGTAAAGGAGAAGCCCTCTCCACCAGACTCCGCTGTCTCCTCGCAGGTATGACAGGAACCAAATACAAGCCGCTCCTGGTGGGCCTGGCCAAGCGCCGGGCACACGGAGCTTCTTGCACAGGTGGATGGCAGTCATTGCCCCGTTTTCACACACACAAAACCACGCTCAGAGGGGCCTCTCCTGGACCTTACGAGCCCCAGAGCCCAGCTCTACCTATGCTGGGTAGCAGGTAGGTTAAATACTTAGGAACGCCCGCAGTTGTGTGGCTGGGGCACTGGGTCTCACACAGCTGGCTCCGAGGTTCGAGTCCCGGAACCAGTGACTTGAGAAACACACCAGGTGGGTGTGGGTGCGTGACCCAAATCCCAGTAGGAGAATGGAGGAAGGGATTGAGGCATGGCCATCCCTCCTGGGGAGTGATTTTTCACTCTCTGTCTCGCATGAGCTCAGGTGTCTTATGGCAGCAAAGAAACAAACAAAACATCCTTTGGAACAGCATTTCTGGCAGAAGGAACGGTGAGAGTGAAAGTTCAGGGAACCACGATGTGGCGGGACTGTGTGTGACGGGGTTGGCGATCGTGCAGGAGTGGGACAGAGACAGGCTGCTCTGGGCCTTGAAAGCCTGGACTCGGTCCTGAGGGTGACAGGGAGCCAGAGCAGGGCCCGTGTCTATTTAAAACATCCCACTCAGCCATGGAGTTGCGTGGCTCGCAAACCAACACACATTCTCTCCCTCACTTTCTTCTGCCTCCCCATCCCCGCTTTGATTCACGTCCTAGGTTCGGTGTCACCTTTCAGAACGCAAGTGACACAGGGTGAATAAAGACTGTATTTTTCTTGTTTACACAAAACACAAGGGACCTTCAAAACTTTGTGGAAAATGTGCATTATGAAAAAACTTCATGGATTTAATTTTTTTTTTCATGCCAGAGGGCGTGTGCATGCACCAGAGAGAGGGAGCAACCTCCCCAGGGGGCCTGGTTATACCACCACCCTGTCTCCTCCGTCCCTTCCGCCTCGCTTGGGCATAAGTGCACAGGTGCCTGTCATTGGGACTGGGATTTAAATAGTGCTCAGCCAAATGAGACCTGCTCTCTCTCTCTCTCTCTTTGTTTTTGGAGAGGTTTTTGCTATAGGGCATGTGCACTCACCAGCAAGAGACACAGAGATGGAAAGCAAGAAATCACCCCCAGGGGGGATGGTCACATCGCAATCCCTTCTCCTCCACTCTCCTCTCGGGATCTTGGGCACACACGCTCACGTGCCCGGCGTGAGTTTAAGCCCCCGGGTCTGGGACGCGAACCGCGATTGACTATATGAGAGTCCAGCGGCATGGCCATTACACTAACTGCTGGTCCCAGGACCTGCTCTCTCTATGTGGTGGCCAGCCACTGTGCTATGGAGCTGGCTCAGGATTTCAAACTTCACAATTTTATGCCGTTACTATTATTTTTTAATTTATCTAGTTAGTTATCTATTTATGTGTTATGGTTTTCAAGCCACTGGACTGGCCAACTGTGGTTGGTCCTGTGGGAATCCAGCACCTTAGCCACCACACCACCTGCTGGCCCCGCAAACGTTTTAAAAGTTGCTTTCTTTCCTGCATGAGTGAGAGAGACGGAGGCAGAGGGAGCCGACGAGGTCCTGACGGTGCGGTCCAGCCCCGGCCTTCAGTCAGCCCGGGACCCCAGGACCAGGGCACACGTGCGGCCCGCGCTCCCAGGGAGGGCTCCAGATCACACCTGAACCAGGAACCCCTCCATGCGGGTCAGTCCTGCGGAGCACCGCGCTGGACCACGGCACCACTGTCCAGCCCGGGACTGAAAATAGTTTTGGCAGCAAAATAAACATGTAATTTAATTTCATTTGAGGTTGCCTAGTATCATGGCTGTTCCACCCGCTTTTCTCAGTGAACGATTCAGCCCTGTAAAGTGTACAGTTGGCCGGGTTTTCAGTATGCTCGCCAAGCTGTGCAGCCCAGAGCACCAGAAAACTCGGAAGTACTTTCATTCCCCAGAGTCCCCGTACCATTAGCACCGCCTAGTCCCTCACTGCCCCAACCCCTGACGACTACTCATCTTTCTGTTTTTAAAATTTATTTATTCATTTCTTGAAAGAGAGGAAGAGAGAGAGAGAGAGGCACTCTCAGGGTCTTCCTGTCACACCCCCTCCGCCTCAGCCAGCCCTACGTTGTGGACATGCCCGGGCCTGGCATACACAGGACACCCCAGGTTGGGGCCCGGGCCTTCCTGTGGGGCCCAGCCTGGCGGAGTGCGGTGTTACTGCCGTGCCGCCCGCGGGCCCCTACGTCTAATCGTACCTCTTGCAGAGCTGGTCATACGGGGGCAGGACACACTTTCTGTGTGTGTCAAGCAGTGGGTAGGGTCTCAGTATCCAGGTGCGCACTGACCCTTTCACAGTCCCCGTGGGGACCCTGGCTGTGTCAACAGCTCTGCAGTAACACTGTAGGGCATGCGGGACAGCACTGCCTCTACACAGCTAATAGAACAAGATCCCTCCCGGCTGTCGAGCTGCTGGGTTCAGAGCTAAATGAATATCTATATCCAAATCGCAGGCTGCACCGCACAGACACGTGGGTCGGGAGGGTAACGGGGGGACGGGCTGCTGGGGCACGGCGAGGCTGGCAGGGCCAGCGAGAGGAGACTGCTGCAGCCTTCTAGCTGTGGAAGGAAGGCAGCCTAGTCGGTGGGGGCAGAGCAAAATACACTTGGCAGGTTCAACTCAAAGGCCAGGACAGAAGAGACATGTTAGGGAGGAGAGGACAGAGAGAGTTACTCAGGTAACTGAGTTGGCCTTTTGTCCCCTAGTATCCATTCTGTCTTTCCACAGGACATGTGATGACTTGGCTAATCACTTGGCTACTACCATACCCAGAGTCCTCTGCAGCCAGGTGTGATCATGTGGTTAAGTTCTGGCTAACGGGCTGTGAGCAGAAGTGAGGTGTGCACTTTCCAGGACGTCATTCCTCTGCCTTCTTTCTTCTCACTGACTGGAATGTGGTTGTGAGGGCAGGAGCTGTAGGAACCATTTTGGGCCATGAGATGAAAGTGTTCTGTTAAGGTAGAGCAAGAAAATACAAGAAGCTTAGATTCCTGATCAGAGAGAAATAGATCTCTTTCCTTTTTTTTTTTAATAAAGAAATTATTATTAGTTTTGTTGTAGGGCTTGTGCACTACAGACAGAGAGGGAAAGTGAGGGATCACCCCTCTGGGAGGGCTAGCCATGTCACAATTCCTTTCCTCCCAGTCTCCTCTTGGGATTTTGGGCACGTATGCACACAGGCCTCTTGTGACTTTCAAGCCGTGGGGTCCAGAACTTGAACGACACACTCAGTCATGAGGACTTCAGTGCCTTACCCTCCAGGCCACCTGTCGGCCCTTACCTTGTTCAGGTGCTTTTACCCCGGATCTGTTAGACACCCAACCTGAATGGCCGGTGGTACTTGGTCTCTGCCCGTCCAAGGTTCGCGCCCCTCACTAGAGCAGGAGCTGCGGGAAGACAGCCATGCTGTGCATCTGCCTGAGTACTGAACGTGCTTCTGTGTGGCCAGGGCAGACAGGACCCAGCGGCGGCGTGCACTTACGTCCTTCACGGTGGCCTAGAATGGGGCTCCAAGCCTCCCCCAGCTGGCAGGTCAGCTGTGACCTGCAGGGTGTTGGGAGCAGGGTCACGGCAGGTAGGCCGTGTCTCCCGCAGAAGGAGCAGGAGGCCGGCCTACGTGGGGCTTGGCGAGTTCAACGTGAAAGGTGACTTTCACGCAGAGAGAACTCGCCCATCCCAGTGAAATTTCCCGTCTGGGTGGGTCGTGGTCATCAGAGGAAGATTAAGCTATTGGCTGTTTCATCTTTACAATGATCCTGCCTGGATTTAAGACCTGGAAATACCCTTTGGTAAATAAACACCAACCTGCACCGGGAACTTCCCCCGTGTCAGTGCCTTGGTGCCATCAGGGAGTTCACTGTACCGCTGATCCTGCGGCAACAACGTTTCCTCCAGAGAAAGCAGACAGCCAACACAGCTGAGGAGGTGGGGCTGCAAACCCGGACAGAGAGGAAAGTGCTGCACTAGACGGGACAGAACGCTCCTCCAGCCGCCGAGGGCAGGCGCTCAGGCAGCCTGCTTCCAGTCTGAGTACGGCTGACAGTGCGCCCAACCCCGGGAGCCCCCAGGGTTGTCCTCTTCACCCACATTTACCGTTGCTCTTTCAGGGAACAGCAGCCATCTGGGGTTTCCCCCACTATTCCGTTCCTATGTTGGGGCTTGATTTTTTTTTTTTTTTGAGAGGTTTTAGCTATAGGGCACGTGCTCTTGCCAGAAAGACAGAGAGAGACAGAGAGACAGAAAGCGAGAAACCACACCCCCGGGGGGATGGCCACGCTGCCATCCCTTCTCCTTCATTCTCCTCTTGGGAGCTTGGGCACACACGCACATGCGCCTGGCGTGAGTTTAAGCCACTGGGTCCGGGACTCCAACCATGGTCAACTGCATGGGAGTCCAGCAACATAGCCATTTGCCATCTGTTGATCCTGTGTACATGGAATTTAAAAGAAATATTACTATTAGTGCTCTTAAGTGCTAAATTTAATCTCCCAAACACCACAAGCTGTGAAAAATGCTGCTCAGCCCCTGACAGGTCTCTGTGCCACAACCCTCCCCCAGCCTCAGCCAGCCCAGATCGTGGGCACATGTTCAGGCAGCTGGCATGTGCATTGAGACCCTGGGAGGCCAGCCCGGACCTGCCCCCGGGGGCTCCGCATGGTGGAGTGTTGCACCTACCTCTGCACCACTGCAGCTGGCCTCCCCCTTGTTTTCGCTCTCACCGTCTCTCCTCTCTTTTGGCTCTGGTCTCCGAGGTAAGGTGGAGTTTGGGGGAGCACGTGTTTGGAGGGTGTCGAGACGCTCATTTACTTATTGAGTCACTTATGCATTCAGCACACACTCTGGGCATCCCCGGCTAGCAGAGGTAGGTGGCACCTCTTCACGGCCTTTCTTTGGGTGGTGCCAGTAAGTAGACAGTGACAGTGCCACATGACAGGTGCCGTCGGAGGTCACACGGCTGTGGGGGGCCCTGAGCCAGGCTGGATGGAACCGTGGTTGTGTCATGAGAGTCCAGTGAGAGAGGCCAGGCAACAAGGCGAAAGAATGGCCCAGGCAGGTGCTGGGCTGCCGGACAAGTCCTCGTCCTGGATCAGCCCTGTGAACATCCGGGTAGCCAAGGCTGGGAGGCTGGGGCCTGAGCAGTGGTGAGCGCCCAGCGGCCAGGGGGTGGGTGTGGGCGGGACTGCAGTCTGTGCGCCAGCTCAGCACGCGGAGACCCTGCTGCTTGTTAGAGGCCCTCCTGTGGGCCGGTGTCAAGGACAGCAAAGCTGTGGGAGACATCATCCCCACTCCCCCGATGCAGTGGGGTGCAGGACATGTGACCGCAACATACGAACCTCGGAAACCGAGAACACTGCAGAAGTAGGAAGGCCACTCTCCGACTGCCCCCTCCTGTTAGCGTGAGGGGGGCCATGAAAGGATCTTCCCTGAAAGAAGGTCATGAGGCCTATGTGGAAGGTGGCCTGGCCAGTACCCAGAGGAACGGGGCGAAGACAGAGACACCTAGGGGGACCCGACCAACCAGCTGGCTCGCCCCAGTTTATTGCCGTCGGGTGACTCTCCACCCGGTCCACAGCTGTGCACCCCGCGTCAATCTGAACCACAGAAACAAGTATGCTTGTTCTTCTGGGTCTTCATGTCTGAAGTCACATAAAACTTGTATTAGATTAGTTTGTCGGGCCAGCTAGTGACTGGATCCTATACGGCCGACGTTGCCACTTGAGTCCCAGACCCGGTACTTTGAAAATCACACTGGACCTGAGTGCGCGTGTGTGCCCAAAATCTCAAGAGAAAAATGGAGAAGGGATTACAACACGGCCATCCCGCTGGGGAGGGAGATGGTTTCTCACTTTCCCTCCCTCTCTCTCTCATGAGCATATGTGTCCTATAGCAAACCGAAAACCAAACCAAAACACCCTGGAATTTATTCTCTCACAGTTCTGAAGACTAGAGGTACAGCCAGAGGGTGGGCAGGGCCGTGCTCGCTCTGAGGCTGCAGGGAAGGTCCTTCCTGCCTCGTCCAGATCCTGACGGTAGCCGGCAAACCTTGGCACCGGAGGGCTTGGAGCCACAGCTCTTCAGTCTCGGCCTCTGTCATCACTGGGCCTTCACCCGGCAAGTCTGCCTCTGTCCACATTCTCTTCTGGGAACACCAGTTATTGGGTCAGCCCCCCCCCCCCCAACCCACAGGCGGCCTACCCCCCCCCCCCCCAACCCCAATGTGGCCTCACTTGACCTCGATCATGTCTGCAAAGGCCCTCTCTCCAGTCAGGTGACATTCACAGGTACCACAGTCAGGACTCAAACATATCTTTTAGTGGGACACTATTGGACCCACAGAAGGATGCTAATTAAAAATACCCATCTCAGGACCAGCAGTTAGCGTAATGGCTATGTCGCTGATGTAGTCGACAGCAGTTCGAGTCCCGGACCTGGTGGCTTAAACTCACGCCGGGCACGTGTGTGTGTGCCCAAGATCCCGAGAGGAGAATGGAAGAGAAGGGATTGTGGCATGGCCATCCCCTCTGGGGGATGATTTCTCACTTTCTATCTCTCTGTCTCTCTCTGTCTGGTGAGCGCATGCGCCCTATAGCAAAAACCTCTCAAAAAAAAAAAAAATACCCATCTCAGGGACCAGTAGGTGGCATGGTGGTTAAGGTACTGGACACTCCCACGTGGTCAACCATGATTTGAGTCCCGGACCTGGAGGCTTGCTTTCCCACTTTCTCTCTCTGTCTGATCAAATTAAAAAAAAAATAAATCAATGAATAAATAAAATTAAATAAATAAGTCTTTAATAAAATACCCATCTCCTCTGAATCCTGCTTAGCTCTAAATCTACCAAAGTTGGGTGGGCAGAGTCACCATATCAGTGTTGGTGCTTATAAAAGTCGGCACTGGCCAAAGCCTCTTACTTGTGCTGGGCCAGTGAGCGCCCTCTGGCTGCCCCCAGATCAGACAGATTCACCCACCCAGTCCAAGCCGCCCTGCCCTGTGGGAAGGGTCGGAGGGGGCCAGGAATGTCACTTTGTAGAACATGAAGCCCGGAAAGAGGCTGCCCTCCAGCAAAAACCCCAAATGAAGAGAGATAAGCAGTGCACAGTGGGGACAGAGAGCAGGGGTGGACATGCCCTACCCATGGCACCCAAGGAACACCCACGGGGGAGTGGGGTGCGAGAAGAGGAGCGATGCAGGCTGGGACAGATGGGAAGGAGCCAGACAGGAGAAGGCAGGGAAGTCTGGGGAAGAAGTCCGTGCTGGGAGGGAACAGCACCCTGGGCGTCCTCCCCACATTCTCCTGAGCCAAATCCCCCTCAAGTTGCCGGAATGCCTTGTGGCAGATTAGAAGAGACAGCCATGCCTTTGGGTTGGTAACCTATCCAGAATTAAATCAAGCAACTCATGGTCCGCTTGGGAACTGGCCAGCCCTGACCACCAGCGTCTGGGCTTCGGGCCTGGGCTCCACAGGCTTCGGGCCGAGAAGGAGGCCGACTCACTGAAGTAGCCTCCCTTCAGTGTTCGGCTGTTTGCGTTTCTTGACAAAGGAAATTTGTTGGGCTTAAGTTGCCAAGGGTTTGCATCTGGATCCTATGATGTTGGCTTCGGGAGGGCTGTGAGCAGAACCGGCTAGGGGCCTCCACCGGGCGCCATGTAATTAACTTAAGTGCTCCGAAGATGAAAGCTTATTTGCCTGATCCCGGATTAGGGCATGCGCCGCCGAAGGTAGGCAGGGCAGACTGTGCGAGTTATCTCCTGCTATTGAAGTTTCCAAAGATACCAGCGGTGGGCAGTGGAAGGCAGGAAGTTGGGGCATGTTGGAATTTATTAAATTTGCAGTTAAAAAAAAAAGGTTCTGGATGCCAGCGCAAAGAGGTTAAGTGGAAACATAACTTTCCATAATGAAGTGCTTAATCATATTTTACTTTAGAAACACTAATATCATACACTGGCCTCATGCTTTCGGGCTTCCAGCTTCAACAATTCTGCAGAGACATTCATTTCCTGGTTCGGTATCATTTCGGGGCTTTTCCTCCCTGAACGCCACCGCCCCATCCCTCCTCTCTGCTCTCACTCCTTCCCCCTCCCTGGGGGAGGATGAGAGCTTTGATCCTAGATGCTCTGGGGCCCGGGGAGGTGGAGGGAGGGGTGTGTGGGGATTCCTACAGGTGATTTTGAGCCCTGAATTCCATGGTGACAGCAATGATTTATTTTAACTGCTAAACCCAGGAAAAGCAGGCGCCACCGGCACGAATACCTCCACTAGCCCCCAGCAGCCTAATTTTACTGTTTATGAAGCACTAATATGTTTAAGAAAAAAAAAAGGGGGGGTACCATTTGAGATAAGTAAGGCCTAGGCGCAGAGGCCTCGCGCTGCTCAAACAGTTCCACATGGGAGAGATGACGTGGGATTACAAGATAGGGAACACATGGGGTCCAGAGAGCCGCCCCCACCTCCGCGGCCGGCAGAGGCTCCTGGCGGATGAAACCCTTTCATCCCTCCCAGGGAGATAAACAGGCTGGTCTGGATGGGCCTCTTTATTTACAAAAGAAAATGAAATCCGTTTTAACACTTGCACCGTTCATAGGAAACACATGTTGTCTGGTAATTGTTTTGAACTCATTTCGAGCTGGGCTGCACCAGTTGGGCTGCCCTGGCCTTTTCGCACTGGCTTGGGGTGGCGGTGGAATTTGCGAGGAATGCCTTCCCAATTCCAGAGGCTCCACGAGGGGACATTCCTTGGCGGAGCTGGCAGAAGAGCGCTCTTCGGTTTCCTGCCCCCTAGAGGGAAGCGCTTTCCCCCGGTTGGGAGAGGGCTGCCCCAGAGTCCTTATCGGGAGATTGGAAGGGATCAAAGGGACTCACAGCCCTAATTGAGCCCGACGGGCTTTCCTCCTCCCTGGGAATTTTCGCAGAAAGCGAAATAAAGGGTCGGGGGATTTTCCCAAGCGCTCCTGATAGAGTTTGACAGCTGCACGGAGGTGTCACTCGGAATCTCGGAATCGGGAGCCCTGCGGCCCCAAGGGCTGAGCTTTTCAAGTGTTAATATGCACGGGACCCCCTGGGGACCTCGCTAAACGCAGAGTTGGATCCAGTGGGTCCGGGGTGGGGCCGGGGTTCCGTATTTCTAACAGCGGCGGCGTTGGCGAGGCGAGGTGCGGGACGCTGCTGGGGAGAGTGCTGCAGGGGTCCGAAGCACCAGGAGGTTCTTGGACTAGCTGGAGCGCCACAATCCCCCGCAGGGCTGGCCGGAGCACGGCCCGGCCCACCCCTCGGACTGACCCGCAGGTCTGAGAATCTAGTCTCTGATAAGCTCCCTAGATATCTCCACTCTGCTGCTCTGGGGAGGACACATCCACAACCATGGCCCCAAACCAGTGCCTCCCTGGGGAAGCTATGGCCCAGAAGAATTCCCTTTTCCTCTCCCCGAGGTCACACTGCTCCGGGGTGGCAGAGCCAGAGGCAGAAGTCTGGTCCAGTGCTTGCTTTTCTATCCACAAAGGCAAGCCTGTGAGAAACGGGCCTATTTTCCGTGGTGCTCACTGTCCAGGAGCCAGCAATGGGTTTGCTTGAGAGGCAGCTGGGGCTGTTTCTCCCTTGGGCATGTTTATGTCGTGTTCCCCGACCCCTCTCTTGTCCTGGAATGCTTTTTTTCCTCTCTGAATTACCACCTACTCACTTTCAGAGCTCAGTGCCACCACCACCTCCTCCAGGCAGCCTTCCTTTCCTTTTCCCCAGACCTGAGAATGCTCCCATCTCGGTATCATGATTCCTTCATTTCATGCTGGTGACCTATTTGCAGGTAATAGGTGGGAGGGTAGGTCCTCTCTGAAGCCTCAGAAAATAGGACCAGGACAGAAAAAGTAGTAAGCAGGTATTTCTTTCTTTTTTCTTTTTTAGTTTTTGCTACTGGGTGCTTGTGGTTACCAGAGAAAGACAGAGAGAGACAGAGAAGGGAAGTAGAGGAAATAACTCTTTTTTCTTTTTTAACTTAAGAGTTTTCGCTATAAGGTGCATTTCCCCAGAGAGAAATGAGAGAGAGAAAGTGAGAAGTTACCCCTTGGTGGATGGCCACACTGCAGTACCTTCCCCTCCACTCTCGGCTCATGGTTTTGGGCATGCGCGCACACGTGCCTGACACATTTTTTCAAGTCACAAGGTCCGGGACTTGAGTCCTAGCTGACCACGTGGGATCCAGCCGCCTTAACCTGCACGCCACCTGTTAGCCCAGCAGGTATTTCTTAAATCAGTGAATGAATACCTTCTCAGTGGCATCTTACCTGCCACGTCTTTGCTACTTAACCTTTCTGAAGCTTGGTTTTCTCATCTGTAAAATGAAAAACTAAACATCTACTCCACAGGGGCACTGTGAACAGATCTAATGTTTGTGAATGGGCTGGGCACAGTGGGAGGTGGAGGGCAGCTCTTGCCATGTTTTGTTTTATTATTAATCATTATTGTTGCCCTCAGGGTCAATATTTTTATTTTAAAAAAACAATGATTTATTTAATTTTATTTATCATTAGCATTATTTTGAAAATTTTCCTACTGAGCATGCACGCTCACCAGAGAGAAACAGAGAGCGAGAGAAAGCATGCTGCCAGGTCCGAGACTTGAACCGTGGTCTGCCAGGTGGGAGTCCAGTGCCCAGATACCATACCACCTGCTTGTCCAATATTTTTATTCTTGTGTTTTTGGTAAAGAATTACTTATTTAATTTAGCGTATCATTATTTTACTTATTTATTTATTTTTAAAGTTTTGCTACAGGACACATATGCTCACCAGAGAGAGAGAGAGAAAGAAAGTGAACCACCAGGTCCAGGACTCGAAACTGTGGTGGGCTCAACCACCACACCTCCTGCTGGCCCACAATATTTTTGTTCTTTTTTTTAAGAACTATTTTGTTTAACTTTGTTTTATTTATTTGTTTATTTTAATTTGACCAGAGAGGGACAGAGTGAGAGTGAGAGAGAGGGAGAGGGAGGGAAAATGAGGGAGCAAGTTACCAGATCCTGGACTCGAACTGCAGAGGGCCATATGGGAGTTTAGTGCCCTTAACCACCATGCCACCCTCTGGCCCCAATAGTTTTATTCTTTTTTTTTTTTTTGAGAGGTTTTTGCTATACGGCGCGTGCGCTCACCAGAAAGACAGAGAGACAGAGAGACAGAAAGCGAGAAATCACCCCCTGGGGGGATGGCCACTGCAATCCCTTTTCCTCCATTCTCCTCTCAGGATCTTGGGCACACACGCACACATGCCCGGCATGAGTTTAAGCCACCGGGTCTGGGACTTGAACTGCAGTTAACTACATGGGAGTCCAGCGACATAGCCATTACGCTAATTGCTGGTCCCCCAATAGTTTTATTCTTAAAGTCACTGACTTGATTAAGGATCCGGCCCAGTTAACATGCAAATACATTATGGGAAAGTTAATGTTTTAGGCTGTTGTAAAGAGACATGACTATGACTCATACCTGCTCAGCATTTTACAGTTTACTTGACAATTCTACCTCAGGTTGAGTCATTTAATTCTCAGAAAAATCCAGCCATCAAGGAAGTGCTCTCCAGTAGAGGTGAGGAGCGGTGAAGGCACTGGCCCATGTTCACAGGTGGCTGTTCTTTTTAGAGGTTTTTGCCTTAGGGCACATTCTCTCATCAGAGAGAGACAGAGACAGTGTGCAAGCCACTGGGTCTGGAACTCCAACGGTGGTCTGCCCTGTGGGAGTCCAGCAATGTGCCCGCTATGCCATCTGCTGGCCCCGTGGCTTCTGTTTTTAACCCCACTGCCTCACAGGGCACACTCTTTGAAAAGCATGGAGATGCACTCACCCGATGATGATTGGGCCTTTTCCCCCAGATCCCCAATTCAAGAATCTGCGCCACATCTTTGGTTGTTCAGGAAGCAGTTCCTGCAGAAAAATCACCAAGACACCTTTTCTGAGGTTTCCAAGTGTTATCTGAGGAATGTTTATCCTGGTCTGCTTTCCGTCCCCTCAAAGTTCTGGGGTCAGATCCTGGATACCCTGTGCTACTTTTGGGGCCTCAGAAGGTCCTCGAGCCTGTCTACCTGGCCGTCTGAGTTTGCCCGGTAGAGCTGAGCTTCACGGGGATTGAAGTGTCGGTGTTTTGTGCTCGACTGTTTTCCCGATACCTGTAACAGTACATGATCTGTTGCGAGACTTCACTAAATGGTTGTTGATAGAATGGACGGGTGGACGGGTGGACGGGTGGACGGGTGGACGGGTGGTGCTGGGCTGGCCATGTGAGTGTCATCTGGCATCTCCCAGCTAGTGCTCCTGCCAGAAGGCAAGAAGGCAGCCGACATTCAGACCTGGGCCTACGCCTGGCTGGAAAGGCAGAGTCTTGCTTCAGCGGAACGGGATGGCTGCTGTGATTGTGAGGCAGGAGACCTATAACCACGGAAAACAAAGGGCTGTGGAGTCAGGCAGAAAGGAGTTCGAATCCTGACTTCCTCTGATTAGCATGATAGCCTTGGTCAAGCTCCTCCGACGTCCTGGCCCAGGCTGTTGTTAAATGGGGATAATAATAATACCCTTGCACAGTAGTCGACGGTGGAGCAGCCGGGCTCGTAGCGCAGGGCACACGGCAGACGCTCGAGGCATGCGTGCCCCAGAGGTGGTACACTGAAGGATGGATTCAGATTTTCCCTGAGAGTGGCCGTGAAAGGCTTCTGAGAAGAGTGAAGCTTGAACTTGAGCTGAAAGGATCCCTAGGCAGATCAGGCAGAAGACAGAGCCAGAGCCCAAGGGTGCAGGCCCTGGAGCCTGTGTGTGTTCCAATTCTGACTGTCACTGACCAGCCATGAGGCTTTGGGCAAGTTGCTTAAACTTACTCTGCCTCAGTGTCCCGATTTGCAGACAAGACCCCAGATCTCTTTCTCCCACTTCCTTAGATCGAAATGCCACATGGGGGCTCAGCCTAGTGAGCATGTCAGAGGTGAAGAAGGAGGTTCTCATTGCTATGGAAGTGGATAAAGGCAAAGAGGGAAACAGCAGTGGCAGGTCGAGGGACTTCAGGAAGTCAGCTGGTATAGTTTATCCTGGCTTTAGGATGAGGATGGGCCACGTGGTCCCACCTAACCACAAGTGACCCTCCTCAAGGGAGCCCTGCTCACCAGAAGGCGATGCTGTGTCCTGCACCTGGTCAACGACAGGGACATTTGACTTCCAATCTGTTTAGTGATCCTCCCGCCAGATCTTGACAATGGGCCTCAGAGACTGCGGGATCAGAGAGAATCTTCTCTCAACCTTGCAAGGTAGGGGTCATGAGCTCAATCCTGCACATGAGGAAGCTCAGGATCAGAGACAGGTACATCCGGGTCACCCCGGGCCCTGGTTTTCTGCCCCTTTTGCAACCCTGCAGCTGTGGTTTGCACGTATCTGCATGGACCTGGTGGCGAGATCTTGAGAGAGGTTGGAGCCTGGTTTGTGGAATGGAGAGAGAAGTTCACATGGCCTGATTGTATTTTTTTAAAAACGTTAGTTTTTTTTCTTTTTTGGAGAGGTTTTTGGTATAGGGTGCGTGTGCTCGCCAAACAGACAGAGAGAGACAGAGAGATAGAAAGCGAGAAATCACCCCCGAGGGGGGATGGCCACACCGCAATCCCTTCTCCTCCATTCTCCTCTGGGGATCTTGGGCACACATGCACATGCGCCTGGTGTGAGTTTAAGCCACTGGGTCCGGGACTCAAACTGCGGTTGATTACATGGGAGTCCAGCGACATAGCCATTATGCTGACTGCTGGTCCCTAATACATTAGTTTCTCCTGGTGTTTTTTGTTTGCATGTTTGGGGAAGACAGAATGACCTCTCCTTCCTTAGTAAGCGTTTCCCTTTGGAAATATCAGGTGGTATTTTATCCTCCCAATCAATAGGTAAGAGAGGACTCAAGGCCACTGTTGTATCATTTAATGGATGGGAAGATGAGGGTGCAGGATGGGGAGTGCCTTGAGGGCATCTAAGGTAAGGTAGCAACGGCACTTCCCTGGAAGAGGGCTGCTGACTCAGACCTCAGGTCTCTTTCTCCCACCCGGGCCACGTCCTGAGATCTAACGCACCTCTTCTTCCTAAGTGACAAGATGATGGAAAAGTCAAACAGACGTGGCCAGAACGATTATTCTCTCACTTTCACAGCTGTGAGACTGTGGGCCTCAGTATCTTCATGTGTAGAATGGGGACATTAATCCTTCTTCGGGTTGTCTTGAGGACTAAGTGAGGCTCTCTGTACAAAGCATTAAACACGGGCCGGCATATACAAGTGTTCAGTTAGTAGCAATAAGAGAATTATTATTATTGGTGGCTCTCTTAGGCGGGCAGAAAACTGGCGTTAAGTCCTACCACTTAGTAGCTGGAAGGTGTTGGGCCTCTACGTTTAATTAAATCTCTGACTCAGAGGCTATGTCCAGGATTCATTCTCATGTCCAGAGGCTGTAGACACAGTGCCAGAGGGGACCAGAAATGTAAGGGTCAGTGTGCAAGACTGGACTGGGATGATGGCCTGCCTCAAGTGGGCAGCTACTACCAGCTTCAACCAGGAGAGAATGTGAGCCCAAGGGGCAAAATCTTCTGATTTTTCTTTTTCTTTTTTTTCTGGAGAGATTTTTGCTGTAGGGTGTGTGCACTTGCCGGAGAGACAGGGAAAGACAGAGAGACAGAAAGCGAGAAATCGCCCCCCAGGGGGATGGCCACATTGCAATCCCTTCTCCTCTAGTGTCCTTTTGAGACTTTGGGCATGCACACACAAGTGCCCGGCATGTTTTAAGCCTCCAGGTCTGGGACTTGAACCACGATTGACTACATGGGACTCCAGTGACATTAACATTACGCCATCTGCTGGTCCCTGTCTTTTTCTTTTTCTTCAGACGTGACTGTGGGCCAGCCTAGTGGTTAAGGGCACTACATTCCATATGGCTGACCACAGTTCTAGTCCCAGCATGGAGGCCTGAGAAACGTGCCAGGTGTGTGTGCGTGTTAGCCCCAAATCCTGACAGGGTGGAGAAATGGAGACGGGACTGTGGCATGACCACCCCCTCTGGGGTGCTTTCTCCCTCCCACTCTCGCTCCTTGGCGGTCTCTCTGGTGAGTGCACATGCCCTTTGGCAATTAGCAAACCAAGAAACAATCTCTGTTTTGATCCTCTTGCCTCAGCCTCTTGGGTGGCAGGGACTACAGGTGTAAGTGCCCTGCCTGGCCCTTTAAGGTGAGCTAGGAGTCAAGTCCGAGCCTACCTCGTGGCCTCAGCCTGCCAGTAGCAGCCTCACCACAACCGCAGGCTCAAACTTATGAATTTTAAGAGAAAATGGAAACCTGTATTTCCACTTGCAGTCTCTCAATTTAAAAAATCGTATTTTTAAATTTGTTGTGAGGGCTGCCCTAACACGTTCTGTGGACTAGGGGCCTTAAAAACCAGAAATGTAGTCCTCACAGTCCTGGAGCGTGGAAGTCGGACGGCAAAGTGTCAGCAGGGTTGGTTTCTCTGACGCCTCTCTTGGCTGGTGGCTGGCACCTTCTCCAGTGTCCTCTCAAGGGTGTCCCTTTGTGCGTGTCTGTGCCCTAATCTCTTTTAACAAAGACACCCGTCACATTGGATTGGGACTCACCCCAAGGACCTCATTTTTACCTAGTCACCCCTTTAAGGCCTGAACTCCAACTAGTCACTCCAGCATGCTGAGTTGGTGGGGGTTAGACTTCATCATGTGAATTTTGGGGGACACATTTCAGCCCACAGCAGCCACTACTCAAATACTTTTATAAATTTGTCTGGGCCACACAGCGGGATCTGTGCTCTTAACCGAAGCGCCACGCCTGGAATGTGTGTGTCTGGGCTTGCTCTGTCGGCTTATCCTCAGCCATTCCCCACCTTCCCTAACAGCCAGTGCTGGTGGGGTGAAGGCTCTGCTCTGGCTCCTGAGCCTGACAGGGCTGCCTCTCTGTCTTGGCGGGTTCTTATCTGATGTGCTAGACGCCCTGGTTCAGCTGCCTGCACCCTCCACCCTCCTGCCGGGCTGTTTCACATCAGCCTCAGGTCAATGGCCTTCCTTAAGTCATCTGCAAAAACCTCCTGAGGGATCTTGTAGCTGGAGTTCCTGTAAATCAGCAGTGGACTGCTGACTACTCCCAGAAAGCAGGAAAGGAGAATGGAGTCTCCTTATCTGTTTGCAAAGGACCAGCTGAAGGGGGTAGAAGAGGAAGGGTCCCTCTACCCCAGGCTTTGTGGTTCACCGAAGAGCAAGGAGCACTGGGGCAACATGGCCTTCTGTTTCACCCATCCCAGGGGGTGTGTGTAAAGCATGTCATACTGTCTGACACAAAGTAGGTGCTCAAGAAATACGGGGCTTCCTTTTCCTGGGAGATTTATCTGTTGGAGCCCTCCAGAGGCTGTAGCTACTCGGAAAGAATGGCTGGGACACCATGATGGGCTAAATTGTGTTCCCCAAAATGCACACGCTGAAGTGCTAGCCCCAGCACCCAGAACACGACTGTGTTGGAGACAGGATCTTCACAGAGGGGACTGAGGTAAAATGAGGGCATTAGAGGGGGCCCCAATCCAATATGACAAATGTCCTTGTAAGAAGAGACCAGGGACCCAGCAGGTGACGTGGAGGTTAAGGCAGCTGGATCCTCACAACTCTGCAGTTCTAGTCCCGGACCCAGTGACTAGGACAGCATGCTGGGTGCATGTGCTTGCATGCCCCGGATCCTGAGACGAGAATGGAGAAGGGACTGTGGCTCGGCCTTCCCAGGGGGTCATTTTTCACTTTCCTTTTCTCCGCCTCTCTCCAGGATGCACATGACTCCTATAACACAAGAAGAAGAGGAAGAGGAAGAAGGAGGAGGAGGAGAAAGAGAAGGAGAAGGAGGGAAAGGAGGAGGAGGAGGAGGAGGAAAAGAGATCAGGATTCAGGCAGAGGGCAGACACAGGGAGAAGATGCTATGAACAAGCCAAAGAGAGGCCTCGGAGATGCCTTGAGCTGAGTCCTCGGCTCCCCGGAGTGTGCAGAGACACACGGCCAGAGTGCAGGCCACCTGGTGGGTGTGCTGGCTCGGCAGTGAGCAGGCTGAGCAGTGCAGCATGAGGGTCGTGATTGTGTACATTGAGCTGCCATGTTACAGGGGAGGATCTCCAGGCCCAGAGGGGTGAGAAGTGTCCTTGGCACGCCCCACTAGCTCCATGCCCACCTCTGGCTTACGAAGATGGAGCTCTTTGCACCCTGCCAGGCACTGCTGGAGAGTCAAGCTGAAGCTGAGGCCGGCGGGATAGAGACCTTTGCTGAGGAGTTTGATGGTGACAGACTCCCAGCTCGGAGGCTTCCTGAGCCCTACCCACTCTGAGACACTCCCTCCCAGAGAAAGTCTCCACCCACCCAGGAAGGACCTTTCTCTCTGGGGCCTGCAGGAGGGGCCATGGGCTTCTCCCAGCACCCTCCTGCAGAAACAACATGCAGGGCCATTTGCTGGGGCCTTGTGATTACTCTAAAGCCAGCACTCAGGGAGAGTGACTGCAGGAATAAATCCTGAAGATGTTTATCCCCCAAATTCCAGGCTTAATTTATGGCCTCCTCCAAACAGCCTTTCAGCTCTGCAGCCATTAGGGTCCATCAGCAGAACAGTGTCTCCAGGTCTCAGAGCATAAATACCCGCTGTCACCTAGGAGAGGGCGGGGCTCTAATGTGAGGGCCTAGGCTCAGGGGCCTGCTGGGCTCCCAGGTGCCATCACCCTCCAGAGGCTGGAAGTGGCTCTTATCACCTCCTTCTGTGCTGGAATTTCAACCTCGCCTGCCCCCGGGGCTGCATCTAGGACAGCAATTTGTAGGACTGGGTGAGACACCTATGAACAAGCCCAATTAGAAGGGACCCTCTGACTTGTGAGATAGAGATGTACAAAGGCCAGTCTCAGGCTCTGAAGTTAGCCACAGCTGGAGCAAACCTGTCTGGGTTCCTGGGAAGTTCTCCAGGCTCAGTAATTTGGGGCAAAAAGAGAACTTAGCAGCTGACGCGTGTGTTTCTCAGAGAAATCCAAGGCAGGGCGTGGAAGGAGCCGGCAGACCTGGACTTAAATCCTGAGTGTGGGTGTGGGACACCAGCCAGGGCACACAGATCCTCACAACTCTGCAGTTCTAGTCCCGGACCCAGTGACTAGGACAGCATGCTGGGTGCATGTGCTTGCATGCCCCGGATCCTGAGACGAGAATGGAGAAGGGACTGTGGCTCGGCCTTCCCAGGGGGTCATTTTTCACTTTCCTTTTCTCCGCCTCTCTCCAGGATGCACATGACTCCTATAACACAAGAAGAAGAGGAAGAGGAAGAAGGAGGAGGAGGAGAAAGAGAAGGAGAAGGAGGGAAAGGAGGAGGAGGAGGAGGAGGAAAAGAGATCAGGATTCAGGCAGAGGGCAGACACAGGGAGAAGATGCTATGAACAAGCCAAAGAGAGGCCTCGGAGATGCCTTGAGCTGAGTCCTCGGCTCCCCGGAGTGTGCAGAGACACACGGCCAGAGTGCAGGCCACCTGGTGGGTGTGCTGGCTCGGCAGTGAGCAGGCTGAGCAGTGCAGCATGAGGGTCGTGATTGTGTACATTGAGCTGCCATGTTACAGGGGAGGATCTCCAGGCCCAGAGGGGTGAGAAGTGTCCTTGGCACGCCCCACTAGCTCCATGCCCACCTCTGGCTTACGAAGATGGAGCTCTTTGCACCCTGCCAGGCACTGCTGGAGAGTCAAGCTGAAGCTGAGGCCGGCGGGATAGAGACCTTTGCTGAGGAGTTTGATGGTGACAGACTCCCAGCTCGGAGGCTTCCTGAGCCCTACCCACTCTGAGACACTCCCTCCCAGAGAAAGTCTCCACCCACCCAGGAAGGACCTTTCTCTCTGGGGCCTGCAGGAGGGGCCATGGGCTTCTCCCAGCACCCTCCTGCAGAAACAACATGCAGGGCCATTTGCTGGGGCCTTGTGATTACTCTAAAGCCAGCACTCAGGGAGAGTGACTGCAGGAATAAATCCTGAAGATGTTTATCCCCCAAATTCCAGGCTTAATTTATGGCCTCCTCCAAACAGCCTTTCAGCTCTGCAGCCATTAGGGTCCATCAGCAGAACAGTGTCTCCAGGTCTCAGAGCATAAATACCCGCTGTCACCTAGGAGAGGGCGGGGCTCTAATGTGAGGGCCTAGGCTCAGGGGCCTGCTGGGCTCCCAGGTGCCATCACCCTCCAGAGGCTGGAAGTGGCTCTTATCACCTCCTTCTGTGCTGGAATTTCAACCTCGCCTGCCCCCGGGGCTGCATCTAGGACAGCAATTTGTAGGACTGGGTGAGACACCTATGAACAAGCCCAATTAGAAGGGACCCTCTGACTTGTGAGATAGAGATGTACAAAGGCCAGTCTCAGGCTCTGAAGTTAGCCACAGCTGGAGCAAACCTGTCTGGGTTCCTGGGAAGTTCTCCAGGCTCAGTAATTTGGGGCAAAAAGAGAACTTAGCAGCTGACGCGTGTGTTTCTCAGAGAAATCCAAGGCAGGGCGTGGAAGGAGCCGGCAGACCTGGACTTAAATCCTGAGTGTGGGTGTGGGACACCAGCCAGGGCACACAGGCCTTTAACATTCCCGTGTGCTCGGGGCCTCGCGTGTGCGGGGAGTGCGTGGCCTCCGCACTGGCCAACTCCTCTTTCCTGGTAGGGTTCTTTCTAGAGCTCGCATTCTTCTGCCTCCAGGGGAGCACTGTCCTTGTGTGAGTGGCTGATGCTGTACCGAATGAGTGGCAATTCATTCATTTACCGTTCAGCATACTGCTTTGGTCAGCCCCAGTAAACTGTGTCTGCCATGTGTGGGACACCGGATGAGACGGGGGGGGGGGG
>NW_006201352.1:1276323-1283665 GCF_000334495.1 Tupaia belangeri chinensis
GGGGGGGGGGGGGGTGGTGGGGTGGGGGGCGATGTCCCCAGTAGGAGGCGCTGTATCGTTTGAATGCTGCTCTTTCACTCCAAGGAGGACACTGAGCAGGCGTGGAGACGCAGTGGAGCCCGGGCCCACAGTCACTCGGGTTCCGACACTGGGGCAGGTCAGACACACGGTCATGCCTTTGAACATGCTTATTACATCCCTAACGTTTGTTCTGATTATAATGGAAGCTCCACAGGGCAGGGGTTTTTGTCTTTCATTTAGTGAGGTGTTGCAGCGTCTGCACCCCACGGCAGTACTTGACTTAGTAGGTGTCCAATATATGTCTGTGGGTGAAGAGGTAATGCAATAACTCGGGCAGCGTTCGGATGAGAACGCTTCTAATTCTCCCGTTTAATGTCCCTGGGGCTGGCCTGGGAGCCGGGTGATTCAAGGAGCCAGACCCACAGGGCTGACTACTGTTTGACTTCCAAACTTAGCAGCTTGAGAAACAAAATCCCAACAGGATGGAGGGCTGGAGGGGAAGGGGTTGTGGAATGACCACACCCCACGGGGTGCATCTGTCCAGGGACATTTGGGCTGTCTCTACCCTTTAGCTATTGTGAATAATGCTGCCTTGAATATAGGAGTGCATCAATCTTCTAAACAGTTTTTAAAAGAATTATTTATTTAATTTATTATTAGTTTTAAAATTTGCTATAGGGCACATGTGCTCACCAGAGAGAGAGAGAGGGAGAGAGAGAGAGAGAGAGAGAAAGCAAGCTGCCAGGTCCTGGACTTGAACCACAGTTGGCCATATGGGAGTCCAGAGCCTAACCGCCACGCCAACTGGTGGCCTCTCTTTTAAAGATTATCGATGAACTTTGTCACCTAGAAAAGTTGTACGAAGCTTCCGTCTTTTACTGTATTTAGCACCTGACAGCAGTTCTGAAAATGAGAGACCTGAGATTGTTAAAGCGGGGAGTACTGTGAGGGAGTGGCAGGTAAACCTAGGAAAAGGCTTATTCTGTGTGCTGTTCTTCTATTCCGCTGGACCTTCTCTCTACCTGTTCATCTACCTGTCCTCTCCAGCTACCTGTTCACGCACTCGCTCAGCCTGCCTTTCATCAACCTACTCACCTACCCATCTATGATTCCAATCTACCACCCACCCACCTGTTCACTCCTCCACCCACCCACTCACCTGCACACCTAGCCACCACCTGTCTGCTGTTCCATCTGTCCCACTTACCCACCTGTCTGTCCATCCATCCGTCCATTTTTTATCTCCAGCTCTGTTTATGGTACAACAGAATAAGAAGGTATCTAGCCATCTTTCTCTGCCCTTTGTTTCTCTAGGAGTACCTAAATAATCATTACACTCTATTAAGTTTCTAAGTGGTCTTCCTGCTCCCCCCACCTCCGCCCCGGTCTCTTTGAACTTTGAGCATTGAATATTTTCAGTGGGGATCACGCTTCTCTCCCTCCTCTCATCTCCAGTTTGCACCGTGTTAGGAAAATCTACTCTGCTGTCATCGTAGAGTTCCAGTGTCACCAGGGGGCCTCCCCTACTTTTGTTCTTTCCTAAGCATGTGGGTTGATGAGGTGGCTGCCTGGGACTGGTGGCTTTTAGGGGGGCCCTTTGCTGAAGAGGGGCTTCTGAGTTCTGAAATATCTTCTTTTGCAGATAGCATCTTGGGCCTGGTGTGAAGAGGATTAAGAGGTATCTGCAATGGTTTACAGCTAATTTTACAGCTTGTTATGTTGAGTTCTCACTTAGTGCTGGAATTTGGAAGAGAAGATATAGGGGTTCTGTTTGTATTTTAATGAAAACAATAGGCATATTGTATGCTAACATGTGTATAAAAAATGAAAACAATTAAAATATTTATATCTCTTTTGGTTCCCTAGAAAACACTCTGAAGTAGATGTAAGAAGAGAGGCTATCTCAAATAAATAAAATAAATAATGAGAGTAAAAAAAGCATTTTAGAATTAGGTCTAATGAGTATCCAAAATAAAGTCAGAGATAACAAGCATGACCCAAAATTGACTTAATGAATAATTTGATTATTTAAAATCTAGCTTCTCCGCTAAAATAAAACGAAGAGAAAGGATTACTGCTTATTTATTTATTTATTTATTTGGAGAAGTTTTTGCTATAAGGCGTGTGCGCTCACCAGAAAGAAAGAGAGAGACAGAGAGCCAGAAAGTGAGAAATCACCCCCCAGGGGGGATGGTCACACCACAATCCCTTCTCCTCCATTCTCCTCTCGGGATCTTGGACACACACACACACACATATGTGCCCAGAGTAAGTTTTAAGCCACCGGGTCCAGGACTCGAACCGTGGTCGACTACATGGGAGTCCAATGACATAGCCATTACGCTAACTGCTGGTCCCAGGATTAGTGTTATTTTATTGAGCAGATGACCACATTTTAAAACGCAGACAATTGCAAAGGCTGCTAGAGGGGCCAGACAGTGGTAAAATGTGATGCTCTGTGAGGCAAACCCACATAGGAAGGTTCCTGGTTCCAGTCCAGAGACCTCCTGAGTACCTGGGCACTTGCTCATGGTCTAGGACAGGCTGAAGACGAGGAGTGGATTGCCGTTGGGACTCTGTCAGGGCTGCTGTCTGTTTTTCTCTCGCTCATGGAAGAAACAAGCTCGAACAAACAAAGAGAAAACACTGCTGGAAGTTGTGGTGTTCCATCACCTGGGTTCTTTCATTTTAATTTTAATTTTTCGCTATAGGGCATGTGTACTTGCTGGAGAGAGATTGAGAGAGCGAGAGCGAGCGAACACATATCCTTCAGGGAGGATGATGACATTGCGGTCCCTTTTCTGTCTCCTCCCAGGATTGTGGACACGCATGCACATGTGCCTGGAATGTTTTTCAAGATGCAGGGCACGGGACTCAAACTGCAGCATCAGCCATGCGCCTTAACTACCACGCTGCCGGCTGGTCCTCCTTCAACTGGGCTCTGAATTCCCTGCTGACGCGGTTCTAAAGACGGGGCCAGGACTCTTGCATGCTTTCGTGGGCCTTTTCACTGTCCTTAAGGTAGTGCCCTTGCTTCCTCAGGTGTTCACTGTGAGGGCAATTTCAGTATCGGCCCAACGGACCCTGGAGAGGGAAGCCCCCTCAGAAGGTTTAGCTTAGGCCCAAGCCCCAAACCCCGTCACGTGCGTAAGACTACGTGTGTGTATCCGTGTGCCACAGCAGTGCCTGGCAAACGCCTGCAGTTACCGATGTCGGGGAGGCTGGAAATAATATGCGTTTGTTTTAGAGACTCTGCTACCTGAGAGTGCTCCCTTTCCTGAGCGCTCTGGGGTCGAGCTCCTGGGGCTGTCTCAGTTCCTTCAAGTCCCCTGAGCAAAGAAAAAGAAAAAAAAAACAAAAGCTCTAGATGATCTGAACTTTCTTTTTTCACATGACATTTGGAGAACAAAGATGAGGGGTCAAGGCAGACAGGGTTTGCCCTCTGAAAGCCTCTGACCTCCCAGAGGAGAATTTGCTTCAGCAGAACATTTCCAGAAATTTCCAGAAAGACTGCCATGTACCTCTTTAGAGTATTCTTACAACCTTTTCTTTTTCGGGGAAAGTTGGGGAGGACTTCTCTACACCTAAAGTCCTGAGCCCCCCGCGGCTGTCGGTGTCATAGTTGTTCTTACCTGTGGGACTGCCTGCTGTGGCCGCGTGTGAGCGAAAGGCAACTTTCTCAGTACGCGTATGCTTTTGTTTCCTAATTACTCTTTTACATCTCTTCTTTTTTTTTTTTTAAATTAAAAAAAAATTGTATTTAGTTTTTTTCTTTCTTCCATGCGTAAGACAGACAGAGGCAACAACCTGACTGGGTCTTTTTAAAATATTTTTTAAGTGGTTTTTCATTATTCTTATTTTTTTGAAACATTCCATCGCTATACATCATTTGCCTTGTGAAGAGAATTTACCCAACATGAAGTGCTTCTCAGACCAGTCCAGGTGAGAATACTACACACGTCATCATCAACAGGGAAGAAGCTATTGCTGTGTCCCACAAATGTCTGGCCTTTCTATTTTTCCTTCCTGATTTCCTTCCCTAGACTCTCCCCCTCTCCTGCCCTCCTTCCACGCTGTCTCAGTATCCGTAACTATCCGCACTGCTTTGACGCCCTCCAGCCTTTCCGTCTCGACTGTAGAGTGCGGGCAGCTGACAGGGCCTACGGCCATGATTCTCCGCCAGACTCAGCCAGCTTCAGATCGGGAGCATGCGTGTGTGGGATGCGAACTTGCAACCTTCCCACGTCAGTCAGCCTCACAGCGTTGTTTTTCACCACTGCGCCACCATCTAGCCTGTTTAAAATATTCCTCTTTTCTTGTCTTTCATGGCCTGTTCTTAAATAAATAACATTGCTGGTAATTATGGATTCTTTATGACTGAAGTCATCTTGGTTTCTCATAACTCTTTAAGTGTCATGCCTTCCTCCCTAAAGACAGAAAGAAGCTCAGCTTGGGTAAGAATCTCTTCGGCATTTTGAGCTGGGAAACCTCATTCAGAATGCGTTGGCAGGAGGGAGCCTCCCACCCAGCTTGGGGTACAAGCTGGCGCTGGGTGTGGGTGTTTTCCTGGGACTTGTGATTTTAATCAACCTCAAGTATGAGGCCAGTGAAAAGTGCCAGGGATGCCTTGCCTTTGAGGTTAAAAACCACTTGGGTCGATATTAGTACTTCTGAGCCACAAGCAGTAAAGTCCACAGACACGGATTTGCAGAAGCAGGAAACCTCCAGGCTAAATTTAACTTCCCTACCTGAATGCGTTCTCAGTTAGGCTTGCGAAAACCAAGATGTGAAACAAAATCACAGAACACTTTAAAATAAGTTTATTCATCTTGGAAAAAGTCTCCCTGCTGAATTCTTTAGATTCTCGGGGCAAAAATGTCTGTGCTGCATTAACACTATCCACCCCCCCACCCCCCCACATTCACACAACCCCTAACTCCAGCCACTTTCCAAGTGTGGCTTCTCTTTTTTTAAAAATGAGAGCTTCTTCCTCCTCATCCATTGTGCAACTCAAGCTGGCGGCTGAGAAAGGCTGTACTTTCTGAAAATACCAGACTAGTTGTATTACTGCGAGCATGTCGCCAGCCCCTCACGTCCGTTTATAGCAGTCTTTCTCCCACATCCCTAAAAGCCCAGTGGATAATCCGTATCCTGTAGCTATTTGGCGCTGAGTTTGGTATGCTTGTGGTTGACAACAAAAGAAGAGGTCTTAGAAAACATACTCTGCAAAACACCTATTCCGCTGGCGAGATGCAGTGCGGATTAGAGCATTTGACCAGTGTCAGACTGCAGTGGGTTTGCAGTTCTCCGGTTCTACACAAGAGGGCACTTTGACACCCTATTGCACAAGACCCTAGGATGACAGGGTCTTCTGTGGGGGTCACCTGTCCTAAAGCTGTCTCTTACTAGGACCTGCTTACTCTCGACAAAATTACTTCTTGCCACAGTTAAGAAAGGGAAAGCTGTATTTGTGTGGATTGCTTGTTTTACGTGTAGACCCAGTTTCCATGGGTATCTTAGTTTCCTAATACCAGTGTCTTTTTTTTTTTTTCTAGAGGTTTTTTGCTATAGGGCGTGTGCTCGCCAGACAGACAGAGAGAGACAGAGAGACAGAAAGCGAGAAATCATCCCCCAGGGGGATGGCCACACCGCAATCCCTTCTCCTCCATTCTCCTCTGGGGATCTTGGGCACGCACGCACACGCGCCCGGCGTGAGTTTTAAGTCACCGGGTCTAGGACACAAACCGCGATCGACTACGGGGGAGTCTAGTGACATAGCCATTACGCTAACTGCTGGTCCCAATACCAGTGTCTTTTAAGGAAGAAAATGCATGTTGTCCCACTGCAGTTGCGATATTTTTATAATTAGAGTTCGCTGAGGGCAAAACTAGAGAATGTTCAGCAATCATCCTTCAAAAGTCACCTCATGTCAAAGTGTCGCCAGGTGGTAAAGGTTGCAGAATGAACCCTGCCCCCTTCCTGGTTTTTGTTTTTGTTTTGTTTTGTTTTTGGTCTCCTTATCTCTTAAAACTGTGATCCCTTTCATTGCCCCTAAACCCCACGTTTACACGTGGTCATTGACTAGCACAGGTGTGAACTGGGGCTTCATCGATACAATGAGTTTTTTTCCAATAACTATATTGGAAATACAGTCTGCTACTGTAAATGCACGCTCTCTTCCTTTTCCTTTTCTTAATAACCTTTTCTTCTTTTCTAGCTTACTTTACTGTAAGATTGCAGTATATGGCACAGATAAATACAAAACCTTGCTAATTAACTGTTACAGGTAAGGCTGCTAGTCAACAGTAGGCGATTAGTATTTGGTTTGGGGGGAGTGAAAAATTAAATGTAGATTTGCAAGTATGCAGGGGATCGGCAGGCCCAGCTCTCTCCTTGTTCAAGAGTCAACTGTAGTTTCTAAGGTAAGGCTAAGTCAGGTTTTAAGGGGAAAAAGACCCAAATATGATTGAATAACCTCCACTGAGCTATGACTGAATCACCCTATTTTTACCTTAACATTTTTAGAATTAAAATCAAAGAAACAAATAAAACAAATAAAAACAGTTCAAAAGAGGGCACCAAATTTAGACAATAGTTCATAAAATTTGGATTCATGAACTAAGCATTGGTATAGTGATGTGGACATAAGTTTTTATGTTAGATAGGTGAGGATTCAAGTTCAGATCTTGTAACAGGGTAACTTTGGAACGGTCACTTTTTAATATCATGCTCAGCAAATATTGATTGAGTGCCTACTATGTGCAAGGCACCCGAGCTGTAGTGACGAGCAAAACCAAGCAGGCTCTTCCTCGGCTCTGTAGTCCAGAACAGAGGAAGACATCAGTCAGTCACACAAATGTGTACCAGTTCACAACCAGGGCAAGGCCACCATGGTGGTTACTAGCACATTTTCCAGAGTCCTGTGTCCCCATTCCTTGTTAAACGCTTGGGAGTATTGTACTTTGAGGTTAGGCATGGCCATCACTTACTTCGGAAATGAAATGCAAGTATAAGGGTCACGTTTCTAAATGACATGTGGGAACTTACAAACTGGAGCACCATTTATCGCATTCCCTGCCCCACTGCTACAATGAAAGGGGAACATGTGTCAAGGTGATGGCTCTGTGAGAAATGGGTGTCTGAGTGACTCTGAGCAATTGTACCCCTCAACCTCTCACCATCCCTCAGTGAACATGAGGGAGAAATAAAAACTCTGTGAAATCATTGAGGTTTGGGGCTTGTTTGTTACTGCTGCAGAGTCTAGCCTATCCTTACTCTGAAAGCATATCACAGGAGGCAGGGACTGGGGGGGGGGGGGGGT
>NW_006201352.1:1283786-1289207 GCF_000334495.1 Tupaia belangeri chinensis
AAACAAACAGGGGGGGGAGGGAGGTGGGGGGGGGGGAGGTTAGGAAACTGTCTCTGAAGATGTAACAAAGGAGCTGAGGTCTAAGGAGGTAAGAGGGTAGCCCTGGAAGAAGAACACTACAGAATTTGAATGAAGGGGTAGAGATAAGAATGGAGAGAACTGGATGGAGTAGCCTCTCTGTGCTGATTGGCTCAAGAGTGCTGATAGATTGGTTGAGGGGAAAACACCCAGTCTGCAGTCTGGCACGCAGTAGGTGAAGATGTAACAAAGGAGCTGAGGTCTAAGGAGGTAAGAGGGTAGCCCTGGAAGAAGAACACTACAGAATTTGAATGAAGGGGTAGAGATAAGAATGGAGAGAACTGGATGGAGTAGCCTCTCTGTGCTGATTGGCTCAAGAGTGCTGATAGATTGGTTGAGGGGAAAACACCCAGTCTGCAGTCTGGCACGCAGTAGGTGCTCAATGCACAGGAATAGCTGGAGCTGCCAGGCGCTCTCCTAAGTGTGGTCTTACGTGGCTCATTCAGTCTCCACGCAGCCCTGTGATTAGGAACGATTGCCATCCAGATTACTAACTGAGGGACAGAGAGGGTAAGTCACTTGTCCAAGGTCACTCAGCCAGTGAGGACAAAGATCGAATTGGACTCAGTCTGCGCTCTTAGCCACTATTGCACCCTGCTTCCTCTTACTGCCGTTTTTGCGATTACTATGATTAGTCATAAAGGCAGGAGGCCTTTCTTCCCCCTTACACCATATCAAGAGCAACCCATTGCCAATATGAAGACCTGTGTGATTGATGTTCAACAACATTTTTATATATATATATATATATATAAGCTCTCCTAAGTGTGGTCTTACGTGGCTCATTCAGTCTCCACGCAGCCCTGTGATTAGGAACGATTGCCATCCAGATTACTAACTGAGGGACAGAGAGGGTAAGTCACTTGTCCAAGGTCACTCAGCCAGTGAGGACAAAGATCGAATTGGACTCAGTCTGCGCTCTTAGCCACTATTGCACCCTGCTTCCTCTTACTGCCGTTTTTGCGATTACTATGATTAGTCATAAAGGCAGGAGGCCTTTCTTCCCCCTTACACCATATCAAGAGCAACCCATTGCCAATATGAAGACCTGTGTGATTGATGTTCAACCACATTTATATATATATATATATATATATAATGTTTTTGCCAAAGGGCATGTGAGCTCACCAGAGCAACAGAGAGAGAGAGAGAGAGAGAGAGAGGAGACACAGGGACAGAGAAGGAAAGTGAGAAATCACCCCCCAGGGGGCGCAGCCATACCACAATCCATTCTCTACTTTTCCCTCAAGATTTGGGGTCACACACCTGTGCCCAGTCTGATTTTCAATCTGCTAGGTCTGGGACTTGAACCATGGTCAGCCATATGGTAGTCCAGAGCCTTAACCATCACACTGCCTGCTGGCCCAACCACTTTTAAGCCCCCTTGAGAGACTGTATTGATCAACTTTTGCCTGATAGTGCCACACAACAAACCACCAAAAATTCTGGGGCATTGACAATCAACGTCTATTTCCAGAGGAGTACGGGCCATTTCAGGCAGCATGCTCAGGCTGGGCTCAGCTGGGTGGTCCTGCTTCAAGCTGTAAGTCTAGCTGAGCATGGGGTGATTCTGCCCCCTGCATACTCTTTCTAGTTATCTAAGAAGGAACGACAACCACTCAGGGGCTCTCGTCCCAGAATGATGGCTTCCAAGAGCAAGTGGAAGCCCATGGTACATCTTCAGGCCATGGCTGGAAATGTGTGGGTGACTTGTTCCAGGTGACAGAGCTGGGAACTGCGAGGGCCGGATTCATCAATACTCACGTCTGTTGATGTTTCCATGGCATCATGCTGCTTTGCGTTTACATTAGCAAGTGTACTGTTTCTAAGTATTTTATATATTTATTGCACAGGTATGTTTATGTGGGCCTATGTTTCTGTAAAACTCCTGGATGTGGAAGTATTCAGGACTACCTGAGCAGGGGCGGGTGTGGGGAGGCACCGTGAAGGGACTATGGTTTTTGAGTCTAAAACTCTTTATTCTTTTATTTAATTTATTTTCTTTTTTTTAAAAAAGTGAAATCTTTTAAAATAATTATTTATTTTATCTTTTATTTATTCATTCGTTGATTTTTTAATTTGACCAGAGAGAGACAGAGGGTGAGAGTGAGAGAGAGAGGAAGTAAGAAAGCAAGCCACCAGGTCCAGGACTCGAACCCTGGTCAGCCATGTGGGAGTGTCCAGTGCCTTCACCACCACGCCACCCGCTGGTCCCAATTTATTTTCTTTAAGTTTATTTTTATTTGTTTCTTCAATGAGAGAAAGAGAGAGAAAAGCCTCCCCAACGAGGTCTTCACACCACAATCCTACCCCATCTCTGCCAGTTGGGACCGTGGTACATGCATGCTCACCCAGCTCACACAGGCAGACCTGGGGACACAAATCCGGGACCTTCCCAAGTGCTTTTTATTTTTATTCCCTTATTTAAACTATTTTTTTTATGTGTGAGTGAAAATAGCTGATATAGTCACATGACTCAAAATCCAAAAAGTCTAGACATATGGAAAACTCTCTGTAAAGCTCTCCCCAGCCTCGTTCCTCTCCTGGCAGGCTTCTCGCGTGGCAGGTGTCCTGCATGTCTTTCTGGAAACACCTTCTGTATTCTCAGCAGAGGTCAAAAAAATCCCTTCCCACGCTGTTTGGAACTTTGCTCTTACCGTTGAGCTCCATATCCTAGAGGTCATGAGACACCGTCTCCTCCTGGTTATTGCTGTGCCTCGATTGATGCCCTCATGGGCCATGCTGCAATTTAGTACTAGTCCCCTCTTGATGGGGTGTTTCTCCTGTTTTGGGCCAGTTTCTTTAACCATCTCTGCCTCAGTGGGTGAGGGAATCTGTAAGGAATGCAGAACAGAGTCTGGCACAAGATAGTTACTCAATACACATTAAACGGAGAGTGGCTCCTTTGCTCACCATTCTCTTACTCTGTTTTCAATTTTTTAACAAAGTTTTTGCCATAGGGTATGTGTGCTCACTGGAGAGAGCGAGAGAGAGGGAAATCACTCCTCAGGGTGATTTCCATGCCACAGTCCCTTCTCCTCCTTTCACTTCTTGGGATTTTGGCCACACACACACATGTGCCCAGCATGATTTTTAAGCCGCTGTGTCTGGGACTCGAACCTTGGTTGGCCATGTAGGAGTCCAGCACTTTGACCACCATGCCCCTATTTTTTTTTTCAATTTTATGAATTCATTTACTCTAGGCCCAAGTGTGTGCTCTCCCCTCTATCCTTCCGCACTGTTCCCTTTTCCCTTTCCCTCTTACACATTCCTCCTTGCATGACCAGCTGTATGGTACTACACTGCCTTATCCTTTTCTTAATCAAAATCACAAGAGAAGAAAACACACTGAGCCAATGAAGTGACCGGTGAAAAGAAATGAACAGGTCAACAAGACATGTATGTATCCCGTTTTTCATTCATTCACTCGGAAATTACTTTGCGAGCCCCTTCTCTGCGCCAGGCACCATGGGAAGCCCTGGGCCGAAGTGGTCACGTGACCTATCAGTGCCGGGAGTGTTTAGCGGACAGCGGTAGGCTGCCAGGTGGCTCACCACGATGCTCATGACGGAAAACACGCAAGAATGGCTGTTATCGCCGTTGGACCCTTAATCCAAGGCGAAGACATTAGAAGCGTCAAAAGAGTAGAAATGGGAGGCTGGCAGGTGGTGTGGTGGTTAACGCACGGACTCCCACATGGTCAACTGAAGTTCGAGTCCCAGACTTGGCGCTTGCTTTTTCACTTTCCTCTCTGTCTCTGTCTCTTTCTGGTCAAATTAAATAATAAATAAAGAAAATAATTGTTTAAAATAAAAGAGAGAGTAAAACTGGGAGCAAGTGGAGGCTAGGGTGCTGGATCCCTCCTGGTCAGCTGTGTGGTTTGAGTCTCAGACCTGGTGCGTGTGCCTGCTTTGTCGCCCCCCACCCCCAGAGAGTGCCTGTGCCCTATGACAAAAAGTTAAAAAAAAAAAAAAAGAGTGGAAATAGGAAGATATCTTTAGAAAAAGTCGTAGGCATACAGTGGTGGGGATTTCAAATACTACCTATAAATCCTGAGTCCAATGAAAAAGGCACCAAGGGGCCATTGAGGACCTGCCATGTGTCCCTGTGGTTGGGGACAGAGTGCTGGTGCCTACCTGTTGCTGGAGACAACGGGAAGGACTTGGGGCAAGGTCTCAGAGGCGATCAGCGGTGAATCCTGTCTGGATGTAGAGAGCAGGGAGGCACCTGACAAAGCACCCACCAGGGGATCAGCTCCCTGTGCCCCTGCCCTTCCTCCCTCTCCACGTTAGCTCTGGTGGGTCAAGGAGAGAGGCCGCATGTAGAAAGGAAGTGAATGTGGGAGAGAAAAGAATTATGGGCTCCTCCGTCCCAGGGGAGGTGCCCCATCTAGCGCCAGCCCCAGCTGGGGCAGGGGAGCTTCCAAGTTTAAATTGAGTCTTGCATTTGGGCCATATGAATGGAGACCATGATCGTGACGTGCAGTGATGGTTGAACTTTTTATTCTCTAAGGGGCAGCAGAAAGATCGTGGGACTATTGGAATTTCCACTGGGCCTGAGATACAGGCAGGCAGGGACCCCGAGATGCCGGCAACACCCGCTGCTCTGTTTCCCTCGGGCCCCTCTGCGCTGCTTTCACGAACAAGGGTGTCCTCCCTTAGCCTGGCGGCTCCACGAGGGCAGCGGCTCCTCTGAGCCTCGCCGCCCAGCCCCAGCGTCCAGCACTGCAGGGGTTCCGTGACGTTTGCCGAGTGAGTGGAGGAGACTTGGGGCAGGGTGCCCGAGTTCGAATCCTGGTGTGACTCCATCAGCTGGCATCTCCCCAGGTGCTTCTGGGCCCCGGGGCTGTAATCAGAGCGGGGTAGCCGGGAGGCTGGTGGTTCCGAGGGCTGCTGTCCAGCTCGCGGGTCTGGACCCACCACGGGGGAGGCCTGGGCTGGAGGACCAGGTAGAACCTGCCTCAGGGCTCGGGTGTGCTTCTTCACTCAGGCCAGGAGCGAACCGAGGGAGGAGGCAGGGCGTCATGGGATCCCAGAGAGATCCCGACTCCACCACCCACCCTGTGTCGGATGTAGTTTCTCTGTAAAACAAAGCGGTTTTGTGATGCTTCCCTGAGGAGCGATGGTTGTCACAGGGGGGCCTGACAGCTGTGTGACCCCGGCAGGTCCCTGAAATAATAAAAAGCCCTACTTTTCTACTTTCTGTGTGTTGGGGGTGTGGTGCTTCACATCCACCTTCAGGGTGGCCCTCGGACGAGGCGGGCTACTCTTCCCACCCACACTCCCGGTGGAGGAAGCAAAGGCACAGAGGTCCAGCGACTGCCCAGGGCCACGTGGGCAGTAA
>NW_006201352.1:1289234-1303267 GCF_000334495.1 Tupaia belangeri chinensis
AGGACAGCGGCGCCCTTTCACAGCTCTGGAGGCGGGAAGGCCAAGATCCAGGCGCTGGCAGGGCTGGTTCCCTGAGGCCTGTCCTTGGCTCGTAGATGCCGCTGCCTCAGGGTGCCTCTGTGTGTGCCTCTGAGAGCTCTTCCCCTTCCCACAAGGACAGCAGTCCCACTGGGGTAGGGCCCTACCCTACGAGCTCACTAACTGAATTACCTCTGCAGGGCCCCTCTTCAAATATAGTCAGCCGGGCACCCACGCAGGGATTTGGGGGAACAGTTCAGTCTAACAGAATACACACAGTGCACGCTAGACTCTGGGCTCTTTCATTGCCCCACTCCGTATTACTTTTTTAAAAGAATTATTTTATTTAACTTTATTTATTTTTAATTCAACCAGAGAGGGACAGAGTGAGAAAGAGAGAGAGAGAGAGAGAGAGAGAGAGAGAGAGAGAGAGAAGGAGAGAGAGGGAGCAAGACACAGGAAAGTGAGGAAGCAAGTCACCAGGTCCAGGACTTGAACCAAGGTCAGCCATGTGGGAGTCCAGTGCCCTTAACCAGCATGCCATCTGCTGGCCCCCATATTACTTTTTTAAGTCTTAATCTTTTATTTTTTTAAAATTATTCATTCATTTATTTTAATTTGACCAGAAAGACACAGATAGAGAAGGAGGGAAGGTGAGAAAGCAAGTCACCAGGCCTGGGATTCGAACCGTGGTTGGCCATGTGGGAGTGTCCAGCGCCTTAACCACCATTCCAGCAGGTGGCATGGCACCCTTAAGTCTCAATCTTATCAGGTATAAAAGGATAATTGTAATGATAGCTATCAGAGTGAACTAGAACCACGTGACTGACCACATGTGAGTTCTAGATCTGGTGGCCTGAAAAATCTCACCAGGCACTAAGTGTGCGTGCCCCGAATCCTGAGTGGAGAATGGAGAAGGGCTTTTTACTGTCTCTGTCCCTGGCAAGTGTACATACCCTATAACGAAAATGAAATAAATGAATTCATTTAAAGAAAAAGGAAAACATGAGACAAAATGAAAGGACTTTGTAGAGCACATATTAATAGAAAGTTATTAAAATATGAGGACATTAGAAACTAACCCTCACAACACCCAGAGACGGGGATGTGCAGGACCACGTGTTGGCTGACTGAAAAGACTCTCATCGTCTCCTGACAAAACCCAACGTTAACCTTCCCTGGCGTCTTCTGTCCCCTCGCCCCTTCCCTCCTGCAGGCGTCTCCCACTGCTCGTCCAAGGCCTGGCTGGAGCTGCGCGGTACAGTGACTAATCCTGCGCATGGTGAGCCAGGTCCCACGCGATTGAGCACAGCTCGAATCCAGGCACTGGCGGCTTGAAAGACATGCAGAGCACATGTGTGTATGTGCCCCCAACTCTGATGTGATGGCGAAATGGAGGAAAAAAGATTGCAGCATGACTGTACCCCATGGTGGGTGCTTTCTCTCTGTGTGTCTCTCTTTCTCTCTCATGAGCACACGTGTCTTCCGGAAATTTAAAAAAAAAAAAAAAAAAAAGACTCAGCTCAAGTGTCACCTCCTATAGGAAACCTTTCTGGGTTTTCCTCGTGAACTGTGCTCTTCCCATTCGCCCTAGCACGAAACACAGGAGCTAGGACAGCCTGCTGCTCAGCCTCCCAGGAGCCCCTTGGACAGCGTCGCGTGACTCTATCTGTCCTGCTCACCGTGGGTTCGCGCTCTGCTGGGCTCATGTCTTTTTCTCAACAGACTTCATTTTATGTTTCCAACTGCTGTCCTTTATCGTTTTCCTGGGAAGAACTACTTTCTTCATTTCTAAACAATTCTTTTCTGATTTCAAAGCACAACACTCCCGTCCTGGAAAATCTGACAAATTTGAACAATCAAATGTAAAATAAAAAACTGTGATTCCACTACCGAAATGTTTTCCTTTAAACAAAGTTCCTTCCGATCTTTTCCCTCAGTGCGTACGTATTTTTTTGGATAATTATGATAATTCTATGTATACAATTTTGTGTCTCGTTTTTTTTTTCTCTTTTCTTCACACCCTATTAAGCATATTCTCATGTCATTAAGGCTACCTTGTAAAAGCAGTTTCCATGACAACTGTTTATTTCGTTGTTTGTGGTATTATTTATTTTTCCATCTCTATTTCTGAGGATTTTCTTTCTTCTTTCTTTTCTTTTTTCTTTGCTTCCCTTCTCTTCTCTGCTTCCTTCTTCTCTTCCTTTCTTTTTTGTCAGAGGGCACATGCATACTATGGACACACACACACACACAGAGAGAGAGAGAGAGCGAGAGCGAGAGAGAACAGTGAGAAAGCACGCCCCTTGGGGAGTAGTCACACTCAGCCTCCTCCTCCATTTCCCTCTCCTGGGATTTTGAACATGAATGTACATGCCCCCAGTATGATTTTTTTGTTTAAGGGTTCTTGTGTGTGTGTGTGTGTGTGTGTGTGTGTGTGTTTGTATACGTGTGTGTGCTCGCCAGAGATGAGAGAGAGAGAGAGGTAAAGTAAGAAATCACCGTCCTCTGGGATGGAGAAGGGACTGCATTACTGCTGTGGCCTGCTCCGTCATTCTCCTCCAGGAGTTCGGGGCATGCATAGAAGTGCACTCAGCAGGTTTTTCAAGCTGCCAGGTCCAGGACTTGAACTGTGCAGTTGGCCATGTGGGATCTAGCCGTCTTCACCACCATGCCATCTAGCTGGCCCATGCCCCGTATATTTTTCTTTTTTTTTAGATAGAAATTTTTGCCACAAGGCATGTGTGCTCATCAGAGATACAGAGAGACACTGAGAAATCACCCCTCCGGGGGGATGACATGCCCCAATCCCTTCTCCTCCATTCTCCTCTTGGGATTTTTGGGCATGCATGAACATGAGCCTACTGTGAGTTTAAACCTGCCAGGTCCAGGACTCGAACTGCGGTTTACTGTATAGGGAGTCCAGTGACGTAACCACTATGCAATCTGCTGGTCCTGTCCAGTGTATTTTTAAAGTGGCTGGATCTGGGACTCAAACTGTGCAGTTGACTAGATGGCATCAGGCCACTGACTGGCCCTTGAAGGTTTGTCTATCTAAATCTCTCATGACTTCTCATCCGTTTCTGTGCCCCTCCTCTCCAGCTCCACGCTCCTCTCCTCTCTCTCCCTTCAAGCCAGTGAGTCGCTGGGTCCACAGCTCACTAATGGGTCAGGGCACCTTGTTCTTAGAGGATCAGACTTATACTTACATATCGTCTTTCATCCTGGAGACCTAAAAGGACTTTAAGGAAAGGATGACTCCTTGGAGAGTTATCTTGCCTGAGAAGCTGGTCTTTATCGATTCTCAGTAACTCCAGTAAGTGAGTAGTGTAAAATGTAATCAGTCCCAGTTACTGATGATAACACTGAGGCCCAGAGAGGCCATTTGCCCTTCTGAGATGAGAGGTCCATCCTGACTGTTGAAAAGAGGAGGAGCTGGGTCCCACAGACGGCGTAATGTTTATGTTGCTATTGAGTCCTGGACCGAGGCTTTAATCTCACACTGGGCGCATGTGTGTATGTGCCCAAGACTCCCAAAGGAGAGCAGAGAAGGGATTGTGGCGTGGCCATCCCCTGGAGGGTGATTTCTTGCTTTCTGTCTCTCTGTCTCTCCAGTGAGTGCATCCACCTTATAGCAAAAATCTCTCACAAAAGAAAACGAAAGGAGGAGAAGGCATGTCCTCTCTGGTTGGCGGAGGTCCTGGTCTGCTCGAGAAGGGATTGTGGCGTGGCCATCCCCTGGAGGGTGATTTCTTGCTTTCTGTCTCTCTGTCTCTCCAGTGAGTGCATCCACCTTATAGCAAAAATCTCTCACAAAAGAAAACGAAAGGAGGAGAAGGCATGTCCTCTCTGGTTGGCGGAGGTCCTGGTCTGCTCGAGAAGGGATTGTGGCGTGGCCATCCCCTGGAGGGTGATTTCTTGCTTTCTGTCTCTCTGTCTCTCCAGTGAGTGCATCCACCTTATAGCAAAAATCTCTCACAAAAGAAAACGAAAGGAGGAGAAGGCATGTCCTCTCTGGTTGGCGGAGGTCCTGGTCTGCTCGAGAAGGGATTGTGGCGTGGCCATCCCCTGGAGGGTGATTTCTTGCTTTCTGTCTCTCTGTCTCTCCAGTGAGTGCATCCACCTTATAGCAAAAATCTCTCACAAAAGAAAACGAAAGGAGGAGAAGGCATGTCCTCTCTGGTTGGCGGAGGTCCTGGTCTGCTCGAGAAGGGATTGTGGCGTGGCCATCCCCTGGAGGGTGATTTCTTGCTTTCTGTCTCTCTGTCTCTCCAGTGAGTGCATCCACCTTATAGCAAAAATCTCTCACAAAAGAAAACGAAAGGAGGAGAAGGCATGTCCTCTCTGGTTGGCGGAGGTCCTGGTCTGCTCGAGAAGGGATTGTGGCGTGGCCATCCCCTGGAGGGTGATTTCTTGCTTTCTGTCTCTCTGTCTCTCCAGTGAGTGCATCCACCTTATAGCAAAAATCTCTCACAAAAGAAAACGAAAGGAGGAGAAGGCATGTCCTCTCTGGTTGGCGGAGGTCCTGGTCTGCTCGAGAAGGGATTGTGGCGTGGCCATCCCCTGGAGGGTGATTTCTTGCTTTCTGTCTCTCTGTCTCTCCAGTGAGTGCATCCACCTTATAGCAAAAATCTCTCACAAAAGAAAACGAAAGGAGGAGAAGGCATGTCCTCTCTGGTTGGCGGAGGTCCTGGTCTGCTCGAGAAGGGATTGTGGCGTGGCCATCCCCTGGAGGGTGATTTCTTGCTTTCTGTCTCTCTGTCTCTCCAGTGAGTGCATCCACCTTATAGCAAAAATCTCTCACAAAAGAAAACGAAAGGAGGAGAAGGCATGTCCTCTCTGGTTGGCGGAGGTCCTGGTCTGCTCGAGAAGGGATTGTGGCGTGGCCATCCCCTGGAGGGTGATTTCTTGCTTTCTGTCTCTCTGTCTCTCCAGTGAGTGCATCCACCTTATAGCAAAAATCTCTCACAAAAGAAAACGAAAGGAGGAGAAGGCATGTCCTCTCTGGTTGGCGGAGGTCCTGGTCTGCTCGAGAAGGGATTGTGGCGTGGCCATCCCCTGGAGGGTGATTTCTTGCTTTCTGTCTCTCTGTCTCTCCAGTGAGTGCATCCACCTTATAGCAAAAATCTCTCACAAAAGAAAACGAAAGGAGGAGAAGGCATGTCCTCTCTGGTTGGCGGAGGTCCTGGTCTGCTCGAGAAGGGATTGTGGCGTGGCCATCCCCTGGAGGGTGATTTCTTGCTTTCTGTCTCTCTGTCTCTCCAGTGAGTGCATCCACCTTATAGCAAAAATCTCTCACAAAAGAAAACGAAAGGAGGAGAAGGCATGTCCTCTCTGGTTGGCGGAGGTCCTGGTCTGCTCGAGAAGGGATTGTGGCGTGGCCATCCCCTGGAGGGTGATTTCTTGCTTTCTGTCTCTCTGTCTCTCCAGTGAGTGCATCCACCTTATAGCAAAAATCTCTCACAAAAGAAAACGAAAGGAGGAGAAGGCATGTCCTCTCTGGTTGGCGGAGGTCCTGGTCTGCTCGAGAAGGGATTGTGGCGTGGCCATCCCCTGGAGGGTGATTTCTTGCTTTCTGTCTCTCTGTCTCTCCAGTGAGTGCATCCACCTTATAGCAAAAATCTCTCACAAAAGAAAACGAAAGGAGGAGAAGGCATGTCCTCTCTGGTTGGCGGAGGTCCTGGTCTGCTCGAGAAGGGATTGTGGCGTGGCCATCCCCTGGAGGGTGATTTCTTGCTTTCTGTCTCTCTGTCTCTCCAGTGAGTGCATCCACCTTATAGCAAAAATCTCTCACAAAAGAAAACGAAAGGAGGAGAAGGCATGTCCTCTCTGGTTGGCGGAGGTCCTGGTCTGCTCGAGAAGGGATTGTGGCGTGGCCATCCCCTGGAGGGTGATTTCTTGCTTTCTGTCTCTCTGTCTCTCCAGTGAGTGCATACACCTTATAGCAAAAATCTCTCACAAAAGAAAACGAAAGGAGGAGAAGGCATGTCCTCTCTGGTTGGCGGAGGTCCTGGTCTGCTCCACTTTCACTAGGGATAACCACTGCCTTAATCCTTTTCTTTTCAGTCTAAACAAGACTAACATAAGGTGCCCTCCAAATGCTGCGTTATTCATGGGGATTTTGGCCTAGCTCCACTCCTGTTGGTCGAGGCAGCTGTATCCCCGATGGTCAGCTACACGTTCTCCAGCTGCTGGAGTCAGTGGACTCCAGCATGTGCAGCCAAGCCCAGCATCCTGAAGGGAGAAGGTGGAGAAGAGATTGCAGTCTGACCATTCCCCATGGAGAGCTCCTTCTCCCTTTCCTGCTCTCTGGTGAGTACACATGCCCGTTAGTGAAAAATACAAAAAAAAAATCAGGACAGCCTGGAAAACATCTAGACATGCAACTCCTTTCTTTTTGTTTTAAAATTTATTTATTTGTTCCATGAATGCGAGAGAGAGGGGAAGAGAACACCCACAAGATCTTTTAATTTTTGACAAAGGGTTTTTTACTATAGGGCATGTGCACTTACAAGAGAGAAAGAGAGAGATAGAGAGGCAGAAAGCAAGAAATCATCCCCCAGGAAAGAAGGCCATGCTGCAAGCCCTTCTCCTCCATTCTCCTCTTGGGATCTTGGGCATGCACGCACACCTGGTGTGAGTTTGAAGTGGCGGGGTCCAGGACTCAAACTGTGGTTGACTACGTGAGAGTCCAGTGGCAATCTTGATAAGGAGATCCAGTGGGATCTTGATAAGGAGATCTGCCCCTGGAGATCCCCTTTAGCCAGCCCCACATCATGGGCAGCATACTCTGAGAGGTCCCCAGACTTGAACCAGGAACCTTCCCACGTGGGACTGCCTCACAGAGAGCTGTGTTTCTCTGCTGTGTTACTGTCTAGCCCAACAATTCCTTTCTTAATTTCAGTTTGGACATTCCTACTTTCTCCAAAGTTCACTGTCATGTCTCCATTTCGTACCACCCCCCAACCTTTGTCCAGGCTGTCCCCTCTGCCTGTGGTGTCCTGAGCCCCATTACCCCAGACTCAGTGCTTACTCAGCCTTTGGGACATCTCAGGAGTCATTTCTTACGGAAGCCCTCCTGTCGCTCTGGTTCAGAACTCCTCTCCTGTGTACCTCTCTGATCGTGCTGAGTCTGCCCACATCTCCACCCTATGCCTGCCTGAAGACAAGGGCTGGGTCTTACTCATTGCTGAATTCCTGCTGCTGCCTGAGATAGTGCCTGAGACAGAGTACGCACGCAAGTGGGTCCAGATGAATGAATCTCTTTGGTCGTGTCTATCTACCATGAATTTTTGTGCCATAAGATGGAAAAAGAGACAAGAGGAGATAGATAATTTAGGAGAGAAGAAAGCAAAATTAAGTCTAATTGAGACCATAAAACATACACTGACATAACCAGTTGCTTAAAACTTCTGACTCACATGACATAACCTTTCTCCCTGCGGACTTGGCACGTGGCTTCTCTGTTCTTGTGACATGTGTTGGTTCCAGTGATGTGGCCCATCTCTGTCCTCCAGCTTGGTCACCTCAGGAAGCTCTGAGCCAGGTGAGGCCATGAAGACACCATGACTATGTGGAGCAGTGTGTGGGTGGCTAAATGGCCTCCCAAGGAATAGCCGTCTCCTTTCTTCTTGCCCTTGTTCTTTCTTTCACTCAGTGTTCAGTGAGCTTTGCTTGCCAGGCGTTTGATGTCTCCCAAAGACGGTCATGATGAGCTCCACCTCTGATGTTCACACTTTGAATGTGGGCTGGACCTAGTGATCCATTCCAATAAAATATGGCAAAACGAATGTGACGGCACCTCTGTGGTAACTTTCCAAAAGGCTGATTTCCATCTTGTAGAACATCTTTCTACTGACTTCTTGGCTTATATCGTTTGATGAAGCCAGCTGGTGTGTGGGAGGCTCAATCCATGTGGCAGAAAAGCTGAAGGTGTCCTCCAGCCAACAACTGGCAAGAAACCGAGGCCCTCAGTCAATGGCCACAAAGCGCTGAGTGCTGCCCACAACCACTAGGGGGGTGGTCCTTCCCCCCAGGAGCCTTCAGATGGCACTACAGCCCCTGGGCTTACACTCTTACAGCATCCATTAGAGGGCTCGAAGCAGAGCTCCCAGCTAAGCCATGCCTGGATTCTTGACCCACAGAAACCATGAGATGTGAAATGTTGTTTTGAGCTGCTAAGTTCTGGAATGATATGGAGCAGCAGGTAGCTAAGACAGTGCCGCTCTGTTGCCCTGTCATGTTCTGCAGGTGCCTTGCATCCACTCGTGCATCCTCCCATGATGTCCTCCACTGTGTTATTTCATGGAGGTGGGAGGATAAAGACTGCATTTCCTCTGTTCCTTTGTTGCTAGGGTTGTATTCGTTGTCCTGACTCAAATGCCAATCCCATCCAGAAACCCTCACAGACACACCACAAATAATGTTTAGCCAAAAACCTCCACGACCCAGTAAATAGACACATAAAACTATCACACAGGTGGTATAGATGTGGAAATAGATGCCTCTAGTGAGTACCGGGTAGTTAAACATGAGTGGAATCCAGTGGCAGGCAGGAGTTGAGGAAGGTGGTCCAGAATTAAGGCTGTAAGTGCAGGTACAGTCCAGACTCCCCTTTCCCATGGTCCTTGGGACTCAAAGTTGGTGTACAAGTGTAGGCTCCCCTCAGAGCAGATCTTGAGACGAGGATTTGATTCAAGTAATTCATTTGGAGGATTTTCCCAGGAAGCATGGGGGAGGAAAGGGAAGTAAGACAGGAAATTCAATCAAAGAGGTGAAGATGGGCCACTGTGGGCAACTGGGGCTCGATTTCCCAGGAGCCCCTGAGAGAACATGGACCATACCTCATGGTTGCCCGATGGAGGGAGCGGGGATGAGTAGAGTGTTTATCCTCCTACTTTTACCCTTCCTGGGTTCAGGGTCACTCCTAGGGGGCCATTTGTTTGCCGGTCAAGCTAAACAAGCTTGTTAAAGAGCTGTCTGCAGTGCCCTCTGGAGGCAGGTGTCGGAGGCAGGGCACTGGTGGTGGTAGCTCAGGGATGCGTCTGGTGTCCAGGCTGGCCGCCTTCCCTGTGGTGTAACTGATCTGTGGGGACGCCCGGTACAGGGAAGCGAGGGTACACAGTCCTCTCCCTTGGGCCTTTGAATGGCTTTTGGGCATCCTGCCATGGTCAACGGCAGGAGTGATGCTGACTGACTAGGAGTCGGCAGATCTGGATTTAAATTCTGAAATCACCTCTTGATAGACATTGACTGAGCAAGTTCCTTGTCCTCTAGAGACTTTTCTTGAGAAAGGGTCAGCTTTTTCATGCACGAGGTGGGGATTGCAATAGCACCTACTCTGCAGACCTGGCGTGAGGATACAAGAGATCCCCAATGGGGTTCCTATCTCCCCTTTCATGGCTGATGAGTGGCCACTGGGACCGGTAACTTCTGCTGTCTCAATACCATCCTGCCTGTCAGCTCCACCGGGCCTGGAGGCTCCCCTGGTCTGCAGCTCCTGGCTCCCATTCAGCTCCAACTCCTTCCTTGCTCCGGTCCAATGTGGCCCTTCCTGGGGAAGAAGCCCATTCTGGTTAGGCTGTGGAGCCACAGTGGCTGTCAGACAGGGACATGTTGGCAGCTTTGAAGTGCCCTGGCTGGCAGAATTTTCTGCCATTGTGGGTGGTGTGGTTCTCTCTTCTCAGCTCAAGCAATGCAAAGCTTGCAGGAAGCCTAGTGGCCTTGGGGGGGCTGAGTCGATGCTTAGACAATTTCTTCTGCTGGTTTAGTAAGTCATAGTGAAACTGCATCTTTGCCTCATTACTGCCGCCATGATGCGGCAGCCTGGCAGCCCATTGTCTGGACCCTTTGGCTCTTGAGTGATTTTTTTTTTAAAAGAATTATTTATTTAACTTTATTCATTTTAATTTGACCAGAGAAAGAGAGAAAGTGAAAAAGGAAGCCACCAGGTCTGGGACTCGAACCACGGTCAGTCATGTGAGAGTCCAGTGTCCTTAACCACCATGCCATCTACCGGGCCCGCCCAAGTGGTTTTATAGGTGAGGGACCTTCCCGAAGTTTTAGGCCCCCTGAACCTTTCCACTTTGCTGTCTGTTCCATTTCGAATTGCCTTTATGCCACATTCTTGTGTCAAGGCTTCTAACCCCCAGTACAGCTTTGAGAAACCTTTGTTCTGAAATTTGTTCTTTCTTTCCAACATCCATAAACCTCCAAGAGAGAACTGCCCTTGCAAGTTACTTAGGAGGCTCAGAAAGCTTGACGATGTAAGGTGGACAAATTAGTGGCAGAATTAGGACTAGACCCCAAGTTTGCCAACATCAATTTATTCATTTTAATTTGACCAGAGAAAGAGAGAAAGTGAAAAAGGAAGCCACCAGGTCTGGGACTCGAACCACGGTCAGTCATGTGAGAGTCCAGTGTCCTTAACCACCATGCCATCTACCGGGCCCGCCCAAGTGGTTTTATAGGTGAGGGACCTTCCCGAAGTTTTAGGCCCCCTGAACCTTTCCACTTTGCTGTCTGTTCCATTTCGAATTGCCTTTATGCCACATTCTTGTGTCAAGGCTTCTAACCCCCAGTACAGCTTTGAGAAACCTTTGTTCTGAAATTTGTTCTTTCTTTCCAACATCCATAAACCTCCAAGAGAGAACTGCCCTTGCAAGTTACTTAGGAGGCTCAGAAAGCTTGACGATGTAAGGTGGACAAATTAGTGGCAGAATTAGGACTAGACCCCAAGTTTGCCAACATCAAGCCTGCCAGGGCCTGGCACTGAAAGAGCCTGTGTGCGTGTGAACCTGCCCTCCGACCTGTTGGAGGGTTTGGAAGGTACAAACCAAATGAGACGGCACCCTGGACAGCTCAGGCCAGACGCGAGGGTGTTCCATCCCCACCCCCAACTTGCAAGCACAGAGCAGTGTAAACATTAGGGAACTTAAAGGGAGGGCAGGGCACGGTAAAACGGGCCAGGAGTCCTTGATCTTCTGTCTAATGAACTATGTGGCCTTGAGTGAGTCCCTTTCTCACTGCGGGCTCTGATCTCTTGAAGAGGAAGGGCTAGATTGAGGGGATCAGCTTCTCGAGGTTCTGGAATTCTGGACATCGACTCCACCACCCACCTACCATCCAGTCGTCCATGCATGCATTCACCTGTCCACTCGTCCCTCCATCCACCTACCTATCCATCTAGCCACCTTTCTGCACTTAGCTTCAGAAGACAGATCAAGAGGCCTCATTGAGGACCTTTAGATATGTCCAAGGTTTCAAAAGTGGTCAGTGGACCAGGGTTCCATCCCAGGGTTGTCTGACCCCCAGTGCCACCAGGCCTCCCAGTAACTTGACCTCAGGACCCCTCCTACTTCTGTGTGCTGTCAGTCCATGAAAGGCCTGAGCCGAGACCCTTCGGCTGCACCACTCCACGTGCGTTTTCTCCTCCGCTGCTCCTGACACTCTTGTGAGGCAGGGCTTCCTGCACCCATTCAACAGGGGAGACACTGAGGCTCCGAAAAGCATTGAGCGTAACTCAGGGCCTCCTGTGTGTGCTGACCACTGTCCTCCTTTTCCCCACCGCATTTTAGAAGCCTGGCTCAGATTCTGGCTCCGCATCTTGGGAAAGTTACTTCTCTTCACAAGTGTCTCTTTCCTCATTTGTGAAATGGGATAATAGTCCCTGTCACATAGGATTGCTGTGGAGATATCACACGATGCGTACGAAGAGCAAGCAGTCACCACTCACGCATCGGCCCTCATTATTATTATGCTTGTTACATGCTGCCCGCCAAGATCAGACCGGTAGTAGGTAACTTTTAAAGGGAGGACCGACGGCTCGGTAAATACTCGATGGATGTACGAATGGAAGGAAGGAGGGCGACTTCCCCTCAAAGCAAGTCCATAACAGTGAAGACTGGCCCATAAATGTGCAGTCAGAGGCTCCATCTTCCACCAGGGGAGGCAGGCACTGGGGCCACCATTAATCTCTTTCACCACCAAGTGGCAGGCATCAAGCCTCATTACCCTGATGAGTCCATGAGCCGGGGGATTTGTGTAATCTTGTTTTCCCTTCAGCTGGTCTCCTGGAACGCCATTGTGCTGGTGCTGAAGCCTCAGTAACCTCATCGAATTTTCTGCACCAGGCAGGGGCCCTTGCGTGGTTAAGCCTTGTCTGCTCGCATGAGAGCCCAGCGGATCGCCTCTGTGTGCTCAGGCCTGGCCGGCATGTCTTGTCCCTCTCGGCCTCCTTCAGTGTCACTCCTGGGCAAAGCGAAGAGGAGTGAAGCCCCTACACCCTGAACTTGTCACGGCACATTCACACGACTGTGAAACCCTCAAAGCCATATGGTACTGAGAACAAAAGGGAGCTCGTGTTGTGATGATGTCCTCACACGCCAACAACTTTATGCCCACCATGGGCCCATCCTCTGGCGAAATGTGGAGACCCCATCAGGGTGACCGCATAGACTTTAGCAGTCACCTCGAACCCTGGAGAGGAGAAGCAAGAGGCCATGGGAGAGTGTTGAGTTTGGGGTCGCGTTGATTCCTGGCTCGCCCATTTCTTGGCTGGGGGACCTTGGGCAGTTTTCTTGTTCCTGTAGTCTCTGTCTCCTTAGGTGTAAGCTCTATCTCCCTGAAGGTAAGGACGTGAGATGAAGGCACACAGTAGGAACTCGGAAAATGTTGTTTTCCTTCCTTTTTGTTGATTCACTCATTGGACAAGCTTGAGCTCAATAGATGCAGGCCTGCTGAGGGAGCGGTGAGCCCAACAGTCCTAGGTGTCTTCTCCCTCACAGAAGTCGCTATTCAGCCGGAGTGACAGACACCAAATGATCAGTTGTACTAACAATTTGATAGTGGCCAATGCGATACCTGCTACAAGAGTATCTACAGGGGTTGGGAGAGTTCAGGGGTTCTAACCTTATGGAAGGCTGTCCCGGGATGATCAGTCTTAAACAGGGGCTGACCTGCAGGCTGAGAGAGGCTTTTCCCCGATGTGGGTGGGGACCAGGGTGGGGTAGAGGGGCAGTTTGAAACATGGAGGGGCCTGTTCCAGGGCCCATGTGATGCTGGAAGTGACAGGAGGCTAGTGTCTTGTGGAGGTAGGGAGCAGAGGGGCAACTGGTACAAGAGAGACTGAAGGAAGTGGGCAGGGACTTTGCAGCCTCTCGCCCCCACGGCGGACTTCCCAGCCTTCCCCGGGATCTTTCTCAGGATACACTTCTGTTTACAAATCACCTCCGCCCACTAAAACCCATCACTGTTTATTCTGATGGATTGTGTGGTTGGTGAGCTCCCCTGGGCCTTGATGTGAGTGTTTGCAAAGCATGCTTTCATTTCTCGTTTCATGCCCAATGCACAAATGCAATGTGGTCCTAGTGGACTCTGTCTCTGCCTCTAATTCAGAGTCTGGCACAGAGCAGAGGGACTAGCCAATCAGGGTCTTCCCATCTAGGCATTTGTGAGTTCCCGCATCCTCCTCCTCTCCTCCAAAGCATCTGACAATGCTCATTTAATGGAGAGATGTTTCACGTAATGAGTCCTCAGTGCTTTATGGTGTTAATCCTGCTGTGTCCTCTCAGGAACACCATGTGGCTGGGACTGTGATTATCTCCCATTTGCAAATGAGAAAATTGAGACTGAAGGTTAAATTACTCACTGAGGAACACCCAGCTAGTAAGTGGTGGGGCCAGGAAGCCTACGAGGCCTTGGACTTGAAGCTTTGAGCACAACACTCCGAACTAGATTGGCAAATAGTGAGACTCAGTAGAACAATGCCTTAGTACACTCTCTTGTGACACTAGGTCTTGGGTTTTAGGAGTTGCCAGAGCTACTGGGAAGGCTGAGAAATGTGTTAGGGTTTGATTCACACAGAGAGAAATGGTCTATAGAATGTTTAACAGAAGGGTGGGGGCCTTGCGGCCTGGGGGCTCACGCCCCCTGCGCAGTCGCGCGCCGGGAACGCCCGGCCCGATCCGGCGGGGACCCCTCGGGCGGGGGGGGGGGGGGGGGGCGCGCCCCGCGCG
>NW_006201352.1:1303853-1320181 GCF_000334495.1 Tupaia belangeri chinensis
AGGGAAAAAAAAAAAACGAAAACAAAAAACAAACAAAAAAAAACGGTTAAACTATTCGTACCATTTAAAAAAAAAAATTGGATATTTGATGGCTGCAGTGAGCGGTATGGGCCCAGTTGGGTTCTACTTTATAGTATGCTCTTTTTACCCAATGGGGTTTAGGCCTAAAGTCAGACTTGAGTTCATGTAGAGGCATGTGTCAGCTGTGATAACTATTGGAGAGACTTAGACTAATTAAGATCACTGACAGATCATTTGGGGAGGGGTGAGGCACGGAGGGCAATCGGGGATGACAGGGACAATGTGGGAGGAGGATGGGTCATAACAGAGGGAGGGGGATGGGGAATCTAGGATGGTAAAACAAAAGGCAAGGTATGCAGGACACAAGAATTGGGAAATTATTTGCTGAGAACATATATGTTGATGTGCTTGATTGAGCCAATGCACAGTGTATTTTGGATGGAAAATTCATTTGTGTGTTGTGATGGGAAAAAAAATATAATAAGAAAATAAATAAATAAAATATAAAAAAAAGAGAGAGAGAAGAGGATAGAGAAAGATAGCAAGTGAACAATAGAGAGGATGTTAGTGAGAAACAGATAGGGGTTATTATCTGTTGACGATGACATGTATAGTATTCTCAACTGGATTGGTCTGAGAAGTATTTCATGATGGGCAAAGTATTTTTACAAGCAAAATGAGAAATAGTGACTGGTTGTTTTTTAAAAAAATTATAATAATAATAATTATTGGGAAATGCATGGAAAAGACATTGAATGATAAAGCGGGGAGATTGATGTCTCTGTATTGACCGACATGCATGGCATTCCCTTTTGAAAAAACAATGGAAGTCAATGTAAAGTTATATGTAATCCAATGCAATATAAAGAAGATTATGATGATAATATAAAAAAAAACAAAACAATGTTTAACAGAGAAAGTGAACCAGCATTTTGAGCTCTTGAGCTCAACCATCAACTCCTCAAACATAGACTTTTAGGGTGGAAAGGACATAGAATTACTTTAGTCTAAGCCTCTGCTTCTTTGTCAATGAGGAAACAGACCCAGGTAGTCAGAGGACCTGCTGGCCACACGGCTGGTTGGGAGTGGAGCTGGGCTGGAGTCCAGGATTTCTGTCTCCCTTTGGGTGGCCTTTCTATCTCACATTCAACCAGGTCGGTGATGACTCTCCAGAGGCATCACTTCCCACTTCACACCCTTCCTGGATGAAATATCTGCACAAATAATCCTGCCATGAAACACCTCGTTATATGACATTTCATCCTTGGGACTGTTCTTTAAGGAACATTTGATATAAGGTTTCAAGCTCTAAATCCCTCACGTGTCAAGAGGTATTTCACACTGAAACTTGAAACTAGGGAAAAGTTGGCAGGTACAAAAGTTGGAGGCAGAGTGAGGAATCTTAAAGCATAGATCCAGTTGAGCCCACCAAGTGAGCCATTAGATTGCTGAACTTCTGTTTGTTTGCTTACCTAAAAGGAAAAATAAAATAGAGAAGATCCCTATGGCTCCTGCGAAATAGTCAATTCAGGGTACAAGAGAAATGAAGATTTTCTACTGATAATTCAGCCTCCAACAAACAAGCTAGCGTGGTAGGGAGCTCTCCTCTGGCCCTCTGTCTCTGTCTCTGTGTCTCCATCTCTGTCTCTCCCTGCTTCTGTCTTCTCATTTTTTTTTTTCAATTTTCCCTTTTCAAAAAAATTTTTTAAAGGTAAAGTTTTTCTCTGGCTCTGAGTTCCACCTTTCGTCTTGTTAATAATCCCCTTTGGTCCTCTCAGCCAGGCAGGAGAGGCCAGGCTTTCAGGAGAAGATGCCTCATGGCTCCTGCGAAACAGTCATTTCGTGCAGTGCGCAAGTGCGCCGCACAGTTTTCTATATTGTGCTTTTTTTTTTTAAAGAGAAACAATTACAATTCTTTTTTTTTCCCCATCTTTTTTTCTGTTTCTTTGTTGTTTCTCTCTTTTTTGTTTCCTTTTTTCTTGTCTTTTCACTCTTCAATATCCATTTACTGTGTTTCCAGCTGGATCTAAGGGCACTGTAGCTAAACATCCAAATACTATTAGGGTTAACATATTCTTCAATATCTACTGAATCTACTGCACAAAATGATCACAACAGAATGACCGAGAGATTCCAGATTATCTCTTTCTGCTTGCTCCTGAATGTTCTGATTGAACTTCAAGAGTTAGGAAGAAACACACCATCCATCAGATGACTAGAAATCACTGCAGGACCACAAGAAGTATGGGAAAGCAAGAAAATACCTCTCCTCCAAGGGAAAAGAATAACTCCTCTTCATCCACAAACAGTTCAAAGGAAATCATGGAAATGTCTGATAAAGAATTTAGAACATTCATAATGGCAAAGCTAACAGAGATGGAAGAAAAAAGAGACAAGAGAAAGGAGAAAGAAGTTGAAGAGTTCCAGGACGTGAGGAAATTCTTGCAAGATCTAGAGAGGAATTACACACTTTAAAAATGAATCAAAGGGACCTGTAAGAGATGAAGACTATAATACAGGAAGTCAAAATCTCCCTTGAAAGTATTAAAAGCAGACTAGATCATACAGAAAATAGAATCTCAGATGCAGAAGAGAAAATTGCTGGCCTACAAAAATCTACCACAAAGACTGAGAAAATTGCCCCAAAATTTGAAAATAATATACGAGAAGTACTAGATACCATCAAACGTCCAAACATCTGGATAATTGGCATTCCAGAAGGCGAAGAGACCCATAGGGCATTGATAATCTATTCCATGAAATCCTGCAAGAAAATTTTCCAAACCTAGAGAGGCACTCAAAGATCCAGTCTCAAGAAATACAAAGGACCCCAAATAGAATCAACCCAAGAAGATATTCTCCAAGATGCATTGTAGCCAGGTTGACCAAAACCACACACAAAGACAAGATACTAAGATTGGCAAGAAAAAAAAATCAAGTTACTTACAAAGGACATTCTATCAGGCTAATAGCAGATCTCTCATTGGAAACAATGCAGGCGAGGAAAGAATGGGAAAATATATTCAAAGTGTTAAGAGAAAGGCAATTTCAGCCAAGAATACTGTACCCAGCAAGATTATCTTTCATGTGGGAAGAAAAGACAAGAACATTCTCAGGTAAACAAAACCTGAAAGAATTTACCAGCACTAGACCAGATCTCCAAGAAGTTCTCAAGGAAGTGCTATATCAGAAAAATTAAATACAGACACACTGAAATAGTTCAAAAACTAAGAGAGTGGCCAACTTAATTGTAGGGAGAAGTCTGGAGTTGAATATTATATCCCAGAATTTAATCGGGAAATGAGAAGAGGACAGAGGGTCAGAAATAGGGGTAAAAAAATTTCTAGAAACTAGAAATGAAAAATTGTAATAATAATATGCATGATTAAGCCACTATGCTGTATATTCTGGATGGGAAATCACATTTTGTATGTTGTGACAATGATTAGGGGATGAATGTAAATTAATCAATTTTAAAAAAAGTTTCAAGAGAAAAAAAAAACTATGAAAACTATTTTTCTTGAAATTAAAGAAAAATGCATATTTGATGACTGCAGTAAGCTATATAGTCCCAGCTAGGTGCTACTTTATAGTATGTTCATTCATAGAAATGTATATATTAGCTGTGCTTGCTAGGAAAGCATTTAGATTAATTAAGATCTTTAGTAATTCAATAAAATGTGGGGGAAAACAGTGTAGAAAGCAAACATAGATACCAGAGACAGTGTGGGAGGAGAGTGGGAGATGGCAGAGGGTAAGAGATAGGGAATCAAGGACGAGGGGAAAAAAAGGCAAAACATATAGAAAACAAGAAATGGAAAATTGTTGACGATAACATGTATGCTGATGTGCTTGATTGAGCCAATATACAGTGTACTCTGGATGGAAAATCTCATTTTGTATGCTGTAATGATGTACAGTGAATGAATGTAAATAAATAAATTTAAATTAAAAAAAGGAGAAATAAAATAGTTCCCTTCTACTGACATGGCAATTAAATCAATAGGAGGTGCAAGATAATCATGATTGAAGAGTGATGCTTCCAAGCATTAATGTGATTGGGTTACTCATTTTATTAAAATTCTGCAGTGAGGGGCCAGCAGGGGGCATGATGAGTGCTGGATTCCCAAATGACCAGCCACAGTTCAAGTCCCAGGCCTGGTGACTTGAAAATCACACCAGACGTGTGTGTACATATGCCCCAGATCACAGAACAGAGAAGATTGCAGTGTGGCTATCCCTCCTGTAGGGGGGGTGGGATGATTTCTCACTTTCCCTCTCACTGTCTTTCTCTGGTGAGTGCATGTGTCCTATGACAAAAACCTTAAAAAAAAAATTCTACAGTGGTTTTCTATCGTCCTCATTCATTCACTTAATATTTATTGAGTATATAGTATATGCCAACCACTGTATTAGGTACCAGAAACAAAGGAACAAAATAGATAAAAATCTCTGCCTTGATCTTATAGTATGGTAGAGAAGACAAGCAACAAATAAGATGAATAAATAAACACGTGTATAGGTCGATCTTGTGTGTTTGGGAAACACAGGACGCTCTTTGTCCTAGAGTGAAGGAAAAAGAGAAGTGTAAAAGACGACGTCTAAAAAGTAGTAAGGGGCTGGTCACGTAAAGTTCATGGCATTTATTCTGCGTGAGATGAAAACACCATTGGGGGATTTTGAGCAAAGAAGAGACATTATCAGATGATGTTTCTGATCATGAACATTCTACTGTCAAGGTTGACAGTAACTTGGCTTATGATGAGGTGACATCTGATAAACCCATCCTAAGTAAAAAATATCGTAGGTCAAACATGCGCTTAATACCCTGATGAACATAGTGGAAAGTTAAAAATCCAACTTGAACCATTGTAAATTCATATGTTCCTTGGTTTACAATGGGGTTGCATCATAAATCTATCAAAAAGTTGTAAAATTGAAAGTCAAGGGACCAGCAGTTAGCGTAATGGCTGTGTTGCTGGACTCCCATGTAGTTGACTGCAGTTTGTGTCCCGGACCCGGTGGCTTAAAACTCACGCTGGATATGTGTGCATGCGTGCCCAAGATCCCGAGAGGAGCATGGAGGAGAAGGGATTGTGGTGTGGCCATCCCCCACTGTGGGGTGATTTTTCACTTTCTGTCTCTCTGTCTCTCTCTGTCTGTCTTGCGAGCGCAGGCACCCTATAGCAAAAACCTCTACCAAAAAAAAGAAGAAAGAAAGAAAGAAAGAAAGAAAGAAAGAAAGAAAGAAAGAAAGAAAAGCCACTGTAAGTCAAGGACTTAAACTGCAGTAAGGCCAAGGACAGAAGCGGCAATCCCAGCTGGAGGGGATGATGACTAGGACAAGGTGACTATCAGGGAATAAAACAGTACAATATTGGGAACCAGCAGTTAGCGTAATGGCTATGTCACTGAACTCCCACGTAGTTGACTGCGGTTCACGTCCCAGACCCGGTGGCTTAAAACTCACGCTGGGTGCGTGTGCGTGCATGCCCAAGATCCCGAGAGGAGAGTGGAGGAGAAGGGATTGCGGCGTGACCATCCCCCCTGGGGGGGGGTGATTTCTTGCTTTCTGTCTCTATGTCTCTCTCTGTCTGTCTGGCGAGTGCACACGCCTTATAGCAAAAACCTCTCCAAAAAAAGAAAAAAAAAAACCAGTCCAATACTATGGTTCTATTATTTGTACTTGTTTATACTGTTGACTTGCTCCCATTGCTTTAGAACTGTGGAGTGTGAGCTCATTTTTAGTGAATATACTTTGCATCTGGGTTAAGAGAGGCATGTCCTAGGACATTTTGCATGTGCTTCATCCCGGTACCCCAGACACCCACCCGCATCAACACTAGGCTACTAACTTGATTTTAAAAAGCAAACAACTATTGATTTATGACAATGGCTTGGCTTTTCATGTTAATTTCTCTTTGAGGTTCTTCAACTACATGGGCAGTATAAATGCTAATACTAAATATGAATGTGGGCAAACTATGGGCCTGAATTCTTCAAGAATAATGTGGTTGACAGAGACCAGCTTGGTGATCAGCTCCTGGGGATGGAGAGGGGAATGTTCTAATCACTCTTCACTGAGGTTATGGTCTTTGAGAGTCTCTGTTTTATGGTAAGGGTCTCGATTCAAACTCTCTGTCACGAGTGGACCTGAAGTCTTGTTTCCTGATTCTAGTCAGCCAACCAATATCCAGCCTCAAAACCTTGCCCTCCTAGCCCCAGCCAGGGCTCCTCCTATGCATTACTCTGGTTGTCAGTTTCCACCTCTTTTCGTGCCCTGGAAATTTTCTTTATTTTGCTTTAGAAAATCTCTGCATTTAATTAAGTTTTGTACCTTTTCCCTAAACATGTAGCAAAGACTTTTCAGAGTATGCAGTTCACCACACTGCCAAAAACTGACTGATTCCCTATGTCACCCTCAGTGTCTCCTGGCAGGACTAATTTAAGATCTATCAGCATCAGAGTCACCTTGGGAATGAGGAATAAATAAATCGTGTATTTCATAGTTTCATCCAGAACTCTCAAATTATGTTTCTGGAAATTTACTGTGAGAATATGCACTTTAACAAATGTGTGAGGTGATTTTGTTACACACGTAAATGTGAGAACTGCTGCCTGTCTGGAGGCTCATGTTCGTTAATTAGCTCAGCACATTTATGAAACACCACACAGTTCTTCACAGGACACAGACATGAATGAGAGCGGGGCTGGCAGGTGGCGTGGTGGGTAAGGTGCTGGACTCCCAGTTGGCTGACTGCATTTCGAATCCCAGACTGAGCAGCTCACTTTCTCACCCCCCCTCCCCCCGGTCAAATTAAAAATAAATAAATAAAAAGATAAAAGAATAATTCTTAAAGGGAAAAAAGAAAAAAAGAAATGAACGAGATCATTGTTTCCTTCCACAGGTTGATAGCACAGTTGAGAGGTCAGTGATTTTTTTTTTCTGTAAAGTCATAAGTAGTAAATATATTTGGCTTTTTAGGCTTCCTTCATAAAAGCTGGTATAGGTGATATGTAAATAAATAGGTGAGGTCTCTGTCTCTCTCTCTCTTTATATATATATATGTATAATTTTTTTTTTTGGAGAGGTTTTCGCTATAGGGCGTGTGCGCTCGCCAGACAGACAGAGAGAGACAGAGAGACAGAAAGCGAGAAATCACCCCCCAGGGGGGATGGTCACGCCGCAATCCCTTCTTCTCCATTCTCCTCTCGGGATCTTGGGCATGCACGCACACGCGCCCGGAGTGAATTTTAAGCCACCGGGTCCAGGACGTGAACCGCGGTTGACTACGTGGGAGTCCAGCGACATGGCCATTACGCTAACTGTTGGTTCCCTATAATTTTTTTTTTTTTAACAAAAATAAGTAGTGAACACCATGGCTTTCCGGCCTTGGTAGAGGTGACAAACAGAAGATCATAATGCAGGCAGTTGCTGTGGTAGGGAGTCAGGGGTGTAGGCACCAGAAGAGAAGGCGTCGTGGACCTGCTAGGTTGCAGGGACAACTTCTCACACACACTAAGACCTAAGGGGACCTGGAGCAAATGAGGAAGGACATGTGGCAGCGTATCTATCATTGGACATTCAGGCTTCTCCTTTACTTGCTGTTACCAGCAGTGTCAGAACAACCATCTTCGACTTTACAGACTTGTCTAATTCTTTTCTGAGGAGAAAGGCACTGTTTAAGGCTTTGTTAAGTGTTTTAGTTCATTCTGTTGCTAATAACAGAAATAACTGAGTCGAGATAATTTAAAAGAATAGAGATTTATTTATTTATTTATTTATTTATTTATTTATTTATTTATTTATTTATCTTTGAGAGGGTGCATGTACTCACCGGAGAGACAGACGGAAATGGAGCGAGAAAGTGAGAAGTCAGTCCTAGGCAGGGATGGCCATGTCACAATCCCCTCATCTCTATTCTCCCCTTGAGATTTTGGGCACACATGCACATGTATCTGGCATGAGTTTCAAGCTGCCGAGTCTGGGACTTGAACCATGGTGACCATGTGGGAGTCCTGCACCTTAACCACTATGCCACCTGCTGGCTCCAGAATAGAAATTTATTTAACTCACAGCTCGAAGGGCTGAGAAGTCCAAGAGTTTGGTGCCAGAATCTGGAGAGGGCCTTCTTGTGCATCACAACGTGATGGGCAGGTATCCGTGTTGTGAGAGCAGGAGCACGTGTGTCCGTGTCCATGTGTTTCTCCTCTGGTCTCGTTCCTTCTCATAAACCCACCACTATGCAGGTGGGGCCCCCACCCCTGATAATGTTATCCAATCCCAATCACCTCTAAAATTCCGCTACTTAATCCCAGAGCTGGGTCAAATTTCCACCCTCTTAATACTGTCACAATGGCTCACCAAATTTTAAACATAAATTTTGTGCAGACACATTTAAACCACTACAGTATCACATTCCTGGGACAGTTTCTTGAGAGTTCACAACAACTACTGTATTCTCCAGGAGTGCGTACAGGTCTTCCATCCTCATCAGCACTAAGCTACCAAGTTTCTAAAACCACCAGCAGATATTGAGTCATGTTAAGAGTCAGTCTGGCCTTGGGGCCGGCAAGTGGCATGGTGGTTAAAGGCGCTGGACCCCCACATGGCCGACCATAGTTCAAGTCTCGGACCTGTTTGCTTGCTTCCTCCCTTCCTCTCTCTTTCTCTGCCTCTCTAGGATCAAACTGGAAAATAATAATGATAATAATAATAAATAAAGTTAAATAAAAATAATTCTTTTTTTTTTAAATAAAAAGAGTCAGTCTGGCCTTTACTCACAAAATTAAGAACACAGACTGGGCAATCTTGCTTGCTTTATTATTTTTATGAGACGTTCTAGCTTTCCTGTATAATATTGGGCAATGTGAACTATGTTTTTGGTAGCTTGAAGGGTTTTCTCTAATTTGGGTGTGACTCCTTGGAGTCTGTCTTAGTAGGAAGGTTGACGTCAATCTCTTGTTTGCCTGTGAACAACAGTCTGCCGAGCTCACTCTGTTCAGAGATCAGCCTTTTTCCACCATGGCTAAATGTACATCCACATCAGTAGAAAGGAGGCCCAGGGAGCCTTTTGATCTCAGTGGAAAGCTGGCCCAGGCTGGCATTTTGACATTTGGAAACAGTGAATACAATTACCCATCTGTGGACCAAAAGGATTTTTTTTCCCCTTTAAGGGAATTGAAGGTATTTTTGCCCGTGGTAGAGTTTCTCTCTGAGAGGCCCCTGTGACTTGAGTAGTGTGGAGAAGCATCCACCCGATTTAATGCAAAAAAGAGTGCACTTCAGGAAGGGAAGCAGGGCTGGTGCCGAAAGCGCCATCTTCCTCTGCAGCTGACCTTGTCATGAGAGAAGGGTGGAAGGCTGGCTGCGTCACCTAGGTTGCTCAGTGCACTTGCATACATCATTTCACCTGACCCAGCTCAGCCTGGGAAGAGCGTGGGCTTATTTCATCTGCGGATGAGGTCAGGTCACCGTGATCCGATGCCACGGGATTGTCGAAGGTTCCACAGCCAGTTGGTGGCAGGGCTGGCGTGTGAACTCGACCTTCCTGACTTCGAATTCAGTTCTCTCCCCACTGTGTCCCTCAAAAATTCCTATGTTGAAAATCTTAACTCTCAGTTCCTCAGAATGTGACTATTTGGAAATAGTTTCATGCAGCCATAATGAAGACGAGGTCATACTGAGTAGGATGGACGCTAAACCCACGGACCAGTATCCTTATCTTATTTATTTATTTTTAAAAAAGGGAGCTGGGACCAGTAGATGGCATTATGATTATGTCGCTGGAGCAGTTTGAGTCCTGGACCCAGTCCTGGCTTAAAACTCATGTCAGGCATGTGTGTGTGTGTGTGTCACCAAAATCCTGAGAGGAGAATGGAGGAGAAAGGATTGCGGTGTGGCCATCTCTCTGGGGGATGATTTCTCACTTTCTATCTCTCTGTCTCTCTGGCGAGTACATGTGCCCTATAGCAAAAATATCTCTTAATAAAAAAGGGGGTCAGACAATGGTGCAGGAATAAACGTGGTGGTCTGCCAGGTTGACCCACGTGGTGGAGACTGGGGGTGGATTGTGTTATCAAGACCCCATTGGGGTGCTTTCTCTCTCTCTTTCTCTCTTTGTCTCTTATATCTCTCTGTCTCTCTTGCTCATGGAAGAAATAAACGCACTTAAAAAAAAAGCTATGAGAAGACCAGAAGATGGCATAATGATTACATTGCTGGACTCCCATGTAGTCAACTGTGGTTCGAGTCTCAGACCCAGTGGCTTAGAGCTCACACTGGGTGCATGTTTGTGTGTGCCCAAAATCCCTAGAGAAGAATGGAGGAGGAGGGATTGTGGTGTGACCATCCCCCTGGGAGTGATTTCTTGCTTTTTTTTGTCTCTCTCTATCTCTCTAGCAAGCACACACACCCTAGAGCAAAAATCTCCCTAAAAGAAAAAAAGTTATGAGAGAGGGCCAGCAGGTGGCATGGTGGTTAAAGCACTGGATTCCCACATGGTGGACTACAATTCAAATCCCTGACCCGGTGGCTTGAAAATCATGTCTGTGCACGCCCAAAGCCCTGACAGGAGAATGAAGGAGAAGGGATTGTGGTGTGGACAACCCTCTCTGTGCAGTGATTTCTCACTTTCCCTCTCATTGCCTCTCTCCAGTGAGTGCATGTGCTCTATGGCAAAAACATTTCTTAGAAAAACTATAAAAGACACAGACATGTACAAAGATGGTGTCAAGACACAGAGAAGATGGGATCTACGAGCCAAAGAAGGCTCGTGGCTACCAGAAGCTGGGAGTAAGTCATGGAATAGATTCTTCTTTCCAGACCTAACACTTTGCTTTTGGACTCCCGGCCTCCAGAACTGTGAGACAATAAGTTTCTGTTGTTTAAGCCTCTCAGTCTGTGGTGCTTTATTATTATACAGCAGCCCCAGGAAACATCACGGTAAAGCAAACCGTAGTTCCTCAATCAGTACGGTTTCTGAGTGTGTGGCCATAGAAGTTACTGTTCTCTCTGTGTCTCGAACCTATTAGAGCAGAGGTGGCTAGCTTTTCTCCAGTACATGTTCCCCCTCCTAGAAATAGCTGCCTTCGAGAAGGGTTGAAAGTATCTTTATTTGCAGATGACATGATGGTATACTTAGAAGACCCAAAGGTTTCCATGAAAAAACTTCTCGAAGTAATAAATGAATATAGTAAAGTGGCAGGATTCAAACTCAACATCCAAACATCCTTACTTTTTTTTTTTTCCTTTTAGATGTTTTTGCTATAGAGTGCATGTGTTTACCAGAAAGACAGAGAGAAACAGAAAGCAAGAAATCACCCACCCTGGGGGGATGGCCACACCTCAGTCCTTTCTCCTCCATTCTCCTCTTGGGGCACACATACACATGTGCCTGGTGTGAGTTTAAGCCACTGGGTCCGGGACTTGAATTGCGGTTGATTACATGGGAGTCCAGCGACATAGCCATTATGCCAACTGCTGGTCCCTCAAAATGACAAGTCTACCCAAATTAATCTACATGTTTAACATAATTCTAATCAAAATACCAGACATTCTTCACAGGTCTAGAAAAGACAATCATACAATTTGTCTGAAATCGTAAAAGACCTTGTATTACCAAAGCAGTCCTGGGCAAGAGTGGAGTGGATGGCATATCACTCCCTGACCCCAAAGTATAACATAAAGCTGTGATAATCAAAACAGCATGGTATTGATACAAAAACAGACAGGTGGACCAATGGAATAGAATACTCCAGAAATAAACCCCAAAGCTTACAGCCAAGTGATTTTTGACAAAGCATACCAGCTAATCCATTGGGAAAAGGAAAACCTCTTTAGCAAATGGTGCTTGGAAAACTGGGTATCCACCTGCAGAAAGATGAAACTGAATACCCATGTTTCACCATTAACAAAATTCAACTCGAAATGGATCAAAGATCTGAACCTAAGACCTCAAAGTATAAAACTACTGGTGGAAAACACTGGGGAAACTCTGGGAGACACTGGGATAGGCAAAGACTTCTTAAATAAGACTCCCAAAGCACAGGCAATAATCCTGAAAGTAGACAAGTGGGACTGTATCAGACTAAGAAGTTTCTGCACAGCAAAGGACACAGTAATTAGTGTGAATCAACAACCCTCAGAATGGGAGAATATTTTTGCAAAATATGACTCAGGTAAGGGACTGATAACCAGAATACACAGGGAATTAAGCTGCTTACTTCCCCCCTGCCCCCCCCCCAAAAAAAAAGTGATTAACCCAATTAAAAGATGGGAAAATGAGCTAAACAAAAATCTCTCCAAGGAAGACATATGAACAGCCAAAAAGCATTAGAGGAAATGCTCAACATCCCTAATCATAAAGGAGATGTAGGTTAAACCCACAATGAGACGCTACCTAACCCCTGTCAAAATGACTAAGATTAAAAATACAGAAAGTGATCAGTGTTGGCGGGGCTGTGGCAAAAGGGGAACTCTTCCTCAGTCTTGGTGGGAATGTAAATTGGTTCAGCCACTGTGAAAAACAATATGGAGGTTCTTCAAAATGTACAAATAGAACTACCATTTGATTAGGTTAAACCCACAATGAGACGCTACCTAACCCCTGTCAAAATGACTAAGATTAAAAATACAGAAAGTGATCAGTGTTGGCGGGGCTGTGGCAAAAGGGGAACTCTTCCTCAGTCTTGGTGGGAATGTAAATTGGTTCAGCCACTGTGAAAAACAATATGGAGGTTCTTCAAAATGTACAAATAGAACTACCATTTGATCCAGCAATCCCACACTGGGTATCTACCCAGTGTTCAGTAGGAAAAGCACTTGCACATCAATATTTTTTGCAGCATTGTTCATGATCGCTAGGACATGGAACCAATCCAAATGTCCACAAAAAGATGAATGAATTGAAAAAGTGTGGCACATATACTCTATGGAATACTATTCAACCATAGAAAACAAGCCAATGGACTTAAAAAAAAACAATGGACTGAGTGGAAGCGTTACATGCCATTTCTACAACACTTCCCTGAATGGAAATTGCTTGCCCTCCAATTTCTCTCTTTCCCCTCATCAGCTAAAAGATGGTCATGGGTAGTTATGGATGATCAACTTCTATCATGTGGGCATGGAACAAGATGGGGGGATTATTGGTTTTTGAGTGACCCTGTGGAGCGGAGACCCTGTATACCTTAGTCTGTCTGCTTTCCTTTGGACTATCCTGAAGCAGAGGAGGCTTCCATCATGTTTCAACCACTGTGCTTTGGGAACTTTAAATTTCAGCGGTCTAGCCCACCTGTCCTAACAGGAGTATGTGTTTTCTCTTTGTTGCTTTTGGCAATGGTTGTGCCGTAGCCTGAGAGCAGGTGTTGCCTCTACACAACCTGATTTAGTGCTTTTTGAAACAGCTTTATTGCACTACAATTGACGTACAATAGCCTGCATGTATTTTGAGTGTGCAATTTGATAAGCTTCAACATACATATATGGTGATATGATCACCAGAGTCAGGATGAAGAACCTATTCATCACCCTGAAAAGTTTTGACCAGTCTTTCCTCTCCTCCTGGAAGCCTGAACTCTCTGAGATGTAGGCGAGAGAAATGAATGCTTATTTTTTAGAATTATTTTATTTAACTTTATTTATTTATTTTAATTTAACTAGGGGGGGGAGAGAGAGAGAGAGAGAGGGAGAGGGAGAGAGGAAGAGGGAGAGAGAGAGAGAAAGCTGTCAGGTTCGTGTCTTGAACCGCGGTCAGCCATGTAGGTGGGAGTCCAGTGCCCTTAACCATCATGCCACCTGCCAGCCCACAGAAATGAATGTTTTGGAAAGATGTTGGAGGGCTGAGAGATCCCAGGGCTGAGAATGGGGCACAGGCAGTGTATTCAAAAGACTGGGGTACGTGTCTTCATCCTTGATGGTACCCAAGAGGGTGATATATCTGTGGAGAGATTATTTCTGACTCATGTATTAACTCATGCCACCCTCATACAAGCTCTTGAACTTAGAAGATGAGCAAGAGCTAAAGGGGTGTGATTTATTTCCTTTTCCCTTTTCTCCCATTTTTATTCAGTTAGTTTTCATTATTTTAAACCCTTGAGGGGTACAGCATCACTGGGATTCTGTGTCCAATGGTCTTAGCAGAAGGTTGCTTCAGAATTTGGCTTGAACCGTGCCACTTCTTCCATAGACTCTGGTAACCTTTCCCCAGGTCACCCTGGTTTTACTTGGTTTGCCACCAGGAGTCCCTGTGTTGCCTTTTGCTTTGTACACATAAGCACGCCTCTTGCCTAAACAAAATTCCATTTCATCTCATGCATAAACACCTTCCATTTTAAAAAATATATGTATTTATTTCCATTTGTTATTATTATTATTTAATTTGACCAGAGAGAGAGAGAGAGAGGGAAAGTGAGAAAGCAAGCTGCCAGGTCCGGGACTCGAACCACAGTTGGCCATGTGGGAATCCAGTGCCCCCAACCACCACGCCACCTACTGGCCCTCTGTGTTCCCTTTGGTTCCTGAGACCCCCACTGAGGGCCAGTAAAAATGGCCTTGGACCACAGCCTTCCGGACATAGTTGCCTTTTAGAAGTCCTGTTCCCAGCAGGCCTCGGTTGTTTGACCCCAAACTTCAGCAGCAGGATCCTCACTCACCTCTCGATTTTTTTTCTTTTAAGTTAACTTGAGGAAAACATCTCCCATGAGTGAGAGAGACAGAGAGTGAGAAAGAGAGGGAAAAGGAGCACCCTCGACAGGGTCCTGACCTGCCCTCTACCTTCGGCCTCAGCCAGCCCAGGTCATGGACGCGGATAGGCCCAGCACACTCAGGGAGGTCTCCAGACGTGGACGTGGCACTTCTCATGTGGCCCAGCCTTCCAAAGCATCACCGTTTAGCAACATGCCGCCATCCGACCCTCCTGGTATGCTTTTTATTATATCTAGTGAAGGGTCAGCTGAGGGCGCTAGAGACACAGGTACTTTTCTATTTTTAGGGAAGGCATGGGAAGCTTACCTACGTCAGCAACAGGCAGGATCTGAGACTTCCCCTCCCTGTCGGCCAGCATGTTAGTCTGCCACAGTTTCGAGGACGCTGGCAGTGGCTCTCCTGGGTGAGAGGCAGAGGACAGCGTACTCCTGACGGCGACGGCAGCGGCCAGAAGTCATTATCTTGTGCCCTTCTACAAGGCGCAGCGGCTTTCCTCCTCTTTGCTCTGGAAGGAAACGTCATCCCTGTCTCCCAAGACGGTGTGCAAACTTGCCTTTCGTTCTGGAAACGGCGCTATCTTCTCATGCTATTTGCTTTCCTGACCCCAGTGACTACAGTCTAGAAGGGACGCCATTGCCTCACCTCCAAGACGATCGCGAAGCTCACCTCCCCACCGTCTCCGCACAGGCGTCAGCATGGTGAAAGCTCTTAGATGGTAGGGAGAACAGACATCGGGGTCCCGGGGGACAGGTGCCAAGGGATTTTCCTTCCCAGAGCTTCATATTACTGTATCAGGATCCCACCAGGAAACAGAGCTATCCCAGCAGCGCAGGTGAAGGGACCGTTTCAAAGTCAGGTTAAGGAAAATTAAGAGTGATGAAGGGCTGGGACTGGCAACGCCCCGCGGTGTTCTCACTCGACTTAAATGCACAGGATGGGAATGGTGCAGCCAAAGCTCCGGGAAGGGGCCCCTTCCTTAAGAAGCCGGAAGGCGACTTCCTCCTCCCCTGTCGTCTCTCGCTGATGCCTCTTGTTGGCCGAACCCAACTGGAAGGCTGAAGACAAGGGACCTCAGCTGAAGCAGATGATAGCTCCCTGACCCCCACCTCGCTGTTGGAGGTTCGAGTGCTTCTAGAGGAGCACATGAAGCCAGAGTGCGCATCTCAGAGGTCTTTGTGCCCAGGGGAGAAAGCTGTCACTTGTCCTCAAACATATGTGCCACACCTTCAGACTCCAAACTCAGTAAGAAGGCTTGAGAGACAGCAGGGGGATTACAAGGGGTCACTAATTCCTTGTTGGAAGTGGTGGCCTTGAAGGGTGAATCAGTAATCACTAGGTACTTGGGCTGCTGGTAGTAATGGGTGGAGTGGGGGAGTGAAGGCACAGAGGGCAGGGGAATACAAAAACATTCTAAGCAGAAGAATGGGACCAGCAGTTAACGTAATGGCTATGTCGCTGGACTCCCATGTAGTCGACTGCGGTTTGCGTCCCGGACCCGGTGGCTTAAAACTCACACCGGGAGTTTGTGCGTGCGTGTCCAAGATCCCGAGAGGAGAATGGAGGAGAAGGGATTGTGGCATGGCCATCCCCCCGGGGGGGG
>NW_006201352.1:1320197-1320573 GCF_000334495.1 Tupaia belangeri chinensis
CTTTCTGTCTCTCTGTCTCCCTCTGTCTTTCTGGTGAGCACATGTGCCCTGTAGCAAAAACCTCTCCAAAAAATAAAAAACAACAACAACAACAACAACAACAACAAAAACATTCTAAGCCGAAGATAAACTCATAAAAAGGCCAGAGTAATGAGAACATGGTGCATCTAGGGAACGGAAATGGTCTGGAGAGCTTCACCTGAGCTGCGATGTCCCGGTGAGCCACAGCCCTGGCACAGAAGGCTCTCACGTAAGCTGCTTGCTCCTGTTCTTGCCGACATAGTTCAGGCGGGCTAGAGGCACCAGACCAAGGCCCCTGCTGAATCTCAGTCTTCACTCTTACCCGTGAGATGTGCCGTGGCTCCTGGACGCTCTT
>NW_006201352.1:1320604-1322821 GCF_000334495.1 Tupaia belangeri chinensis
CGCCCACACCACTGGAGAGGGCCGTCTCCACCCCACCCTGAATCACAGAATGCTGTCACTGCCCGGAGTCTGAAGGGAGGACGTCAGCTAGGGAGGGGTTTTCATGAACTCTGTGCCTTTGATTTTTATTTTCTTTCTTGAACTCTGCTTTGTTAAATAAAACATTGGCCCAGGACTGGGCCTCATGGGCGCCATAATTATGGGCTCACCCTACTACAATCAAGAGAGCTTCCTGGGGGCTGGCAGGTGCTGGACTCCCACATGGCTGACTATGGTTCAAGTCCCAGACCTAGAGGCTTGCTTTCTCACTTTCCGTTTCTCTCTCTTTCTGGTCAAATTAAAAACTAGTAAGAAATAAATATAATTAATTAATTAATTAAATATATTTTTAAAGTGTTTCCTGGATGGCCTATAAGAACCCAGGTCTGGGAGGTCTAACATCTGGCAACTAAGATCCAGAGGGGCTGGGGATCTGAATTGTTAAGAAGGCTTGAGAGTGATTCGAATTCACTTGGGTTGGGGAAATTCTGGCCTTGAGCCTTTTCTGGGGCCAGTGATACAGCGAGCCCGAGGGAGGCCAGGCTTCCATTCTCCGCTCGGACTCTTTCCACACGTCTCTGTGGCCTTCCCAACCAGAGTATTAACTTTGTGTTCTACAAAGAAAACAAGGGAAAAACTGTTATTCTTCTGATTAACAGGGAAGTTGTCCAACTGGCTACACATGAATTATTTCCCTTGAATATTAAACTAGGGCTTCTTTCATTTTCATTTATTTTATTAGGTTGTCTGGCAATGTTTTAAAAAAAGGAAGGCTGGGGGTGAGGGGGGAAAAGGATTCTGGGATGGTGGCTATTTTGGCCACATGTGGAAGGCCAACACCACTTCCAGAAGACCCAGGCAGACACAAGAAGCCCTTCTCTGAGTGCATTTTTTTTTCCTTCCAGAGAATATCTGGATGCATACTGTACAGCAAGCTGGGGATTTTTCCGAATCCTGTTTGAAAACAGATTCCTGGCCGTACTGCTCTCACTCGATGGCTTTTCTTCCCAAAGCAGCAGTGTGATTGCCTAGGATACAAATTCTCAGAGGACCGGCCAAGGACCACAGGCACTTAAGTTCTCCACTGCTCTTAAAATGTTGTGATTTTGGGGGCCAGCAGGTAGCACGGTTAAGGGAGTGGATTCCATGTGGCTGACTGTGGTTCTAGTCCTGGACCCAGAGGCTTGAAAATCACACTGGGCATGTGTGCCTGCATGCCCCAAATCCAGACAGGATGAAGGAGGTGAAGGGACTGCATTTTGGCCATCCCCCCTTAGGGAGGTGATTTCTCACACATTCTCTCTCCGGGGAGCGCACATGCTCTCTGGCAAACACCTAAACATATCGTTGTGATTCTCACGAAGTAACTGACAGCCAAAGCACAATGTTTTGTCCTGCTTTGTCACCTGAAAAAATTCAAGCCTGCTTTTACTGCACCAAGTAAGAGGGTCTGAAGTTCTGTGAGCTGATGGCAGTGCTCACTAGGGACGCTTGCTCTGCTTGGAATGGGGGCTTCAGCCCCTGCAGACGTCTGCGCGCAGGGCGCTTTGGGAACAGGTGACCCCAGCACCATGTTCCTTCAGAAAAGTCAACCATGCCATCATTTTTTGGGGGAGAGCGTCAAGCAGAAATGTATCAGCACACCTGAACATCTAGCTCTTCACCTGGCCTGGGAATGCCGTGGACAGGGCTTCTAGAGTGGGGCCCGAGGGACACTTACCAACGGAGGTTTGGGGAGTACTTGGGCAATGATGTGGCTTTGGGAGCTCCCTGAGGGGACTCAGCCTTGGTGGAGGGGAGGAACCTTGGATTCAGCACCTGCTGCTGGGGTGGAATTCAGACCTGCAGGGCAGCCCTGGCTCTGGATGGGACGGGAATAGCCACAGGTTTCCTGAATCGTCTGTCCTCTGTGTGACTGCGTGACTTTTGAGGTCCTGACATGATCTGAACCTTGGACACAGAATATAGACACTGCCGGGACTCCCAACGCTCTCTAGCCCACTAACTTCTGCATTGCCTTCAGGAGGAAGCAGAGGTCGAGAACTCATGGGGCTTGCCCCAAATCACAAAGTGGCTTCAGGAAGGAGCTAGGATTTTTTTTCTTTCTTTTTTTTATACTGGTGTTCCTGATTTAATAAAGAGCTATAGGAATGTCAGTATATATATATGTGTGTATAT
>NW_006201352.1:1326287-1330689 GCF_000334495.1 Tupaia belangeri chinensis
ATGGGGCTAGTGGCTGCCATATTGGACAGAGTGGATGTGGAACATTTTTATCATTGCAGTAAGCTTTCTTGGATAGCACTGTTCTAGAGTCACAAATCCATCTAGTTTTGGGGCAAATTCCAGTCTAGAGCTCTGTTGACCAGGCTGTGAGATTTTCCCCAGGAATACCACAGTGATTTAGGACACTGTCTGCACAGGCTCAGGGCATATCTGGAGGACAGAGCCTACTTCTTCTTTTGCATGTGGATGACTTTAGTCTGGGTGATTCTGAGCCAGGTGAACTGGTCTGCTGAAAGAAGCTGAAAGACTTGGTCTGAAAAGAGGAACAGTGGGTGACCCTGGGATCCCTGTCTAGGAATGAAAAGAATGTAAGAGAGAAACATATTTGGCAGCACTATGGGAATGAACCCCGTGTAAGGAGAGGAAGTCTCCCCACTCTCACTGCTGCAGAGACAACTGGTTATAGTCCAGGCTTGTCAGGAGGGCTCTACCTGAGGATTCACTGTCATCCTTTCTCAGCCTGGACAGAGGTCCAAAGCCAGCTTTTCTCCTTTCTCAGGCCTCTAGGATCTGCCAGGCATGAGCATTATTTCTCCTCTTTGGGCAGGCACTGAGGTTACCTTATCTTTGGCAGCAAGAAGGGAGTCATCAGCACTCTGCCCGTTCCATTGCCAGGCACCGCTAAGGCCTCTCTGGCCCAGTGCCCATTCAAAGACAGAATGGCAGAGGCTTCAGTCCTGGCTTCTGGCCCCAGCTCCACTCCCAACCTGTATGAGACTTTTCCCAAGGCAGTTCATTAATTTGGATTTTAGTTTCTCATGTGTTAAATGAAGATAGAGTGGTTAAGTCAGTGCTTCTTAAACTTTAATATGCACACAGTTCTCTTATGGATCTTGCTGAAGTGCAGATTATAATTCCATTGGTCTGGTGTGGGGCCCAAGTTTCTGGAAGGCCAAAGGTCACCTGAGCAAGAGACATTGCACAAGGGTGAACATGCATTTGCTGAATGCTGGAAAGGAGGCATAGAGGAGTCTGGATTGGGAATATACATTTGTGAATTGTCTACTCAGAATTGTGAAGAGCAAAGGGGATAATGTTTGTAAACAGTCAAGCACACTGTACCTCTGAGAGGCTCACATTCATTATGGGCTCAGTATATACCTCTCTTCTTTTCCTTTTTATTTAAGGAACTGTGCAACAGAACCTCAAATGGGCCAAGCTGATCTGAGCTCAGTTTCTGAATTGCATATCCATCCACTTTTGTGGCTCAGGCCATCTTGAATCTGGAACAATTCCTTTTCCCATTTGAACCACTTTACCATAAATCTGGATGTACCAAATTAAGCACCATCAGAAATGCACAGTTGGTAGATCTTTTGCTTAGTGCCCAGGTGGACAGAATGTTAATCTATTAATCCTACGGAAGAGATGAGACCTCAACTGATTCTCTCACCTGGAGATCCAATGGCATGACCTGTAGTTATTGGTCTGTATGTATTTCCTTTGAGCTTCTCCCACATTTGTAGACAGTACTAATCACACACACACACACACACACACACACACACACAGCTTACATTGGTGAAATGCAGTAGCTTTGATCAATTAAAGCGTCTGATGTCCTTGACAGGGAAGGAACCCGGAGTCGGGAATCTGCCTTGTACCTCTATATCTTTGTGCAGTCATCCAGCATGCGGCCCACATGTGGTTATCTGATGACTTCGTTTTCTTGCCTCTGCACATGATGTAAATCGAAGCTTCTATAGAAGATGTTATAGGAAAAGCAACAGCTTGCCCAGTTCTCCTAAAGCCCTCTTCTGAAACACATACTCTTTTCCCAGATTCAGATACTCTCGAGACTGAGTCAGTTCCCTGAAAAACAATGATGAGAAAGTCAGTTTGAAATATCTGACGAGGGTGTTTAGCTGCTTAGCCAGAAATCTTTTAACAAATTTGATATAAATGTCTTATTTTTTCATCGCTTCTCGGCCTTTTGGCTAAGATCAAGCGTAATGTCTTATTTTTGTTACTAATAATGTGACATAAACATTTTATAATTAGGAATGACATCTCAGTATATCAGATGGTAATTTTTGTTCATGCTAATAAGTATGTACTCGGTTGTCAGAAAAGTCACAATGTATTTTTTTATATTTCTCTATGCAAAAATGCATCATGACTTTTCTGACGACCCAAAGGAACTGTTTGATGGATACTCCTGATTTTCCTTGTATGCTTGGGAATATAAATTTTAATTTAATCTAATTTAAAACAGATTTACTTTGCTTTTGAATTTAAATGCAAACTTTTCATTTTCTTTATATCAAAGAATTACTTTAAATTTTTAATTTAAAATTTTGATATATTTCCAATGCTTTTGAATATATATAAATATAAAATTAAATTTAAGTGTTACATTGCCAGGAATGCATAATTAAGGCAGATATACTGTTTGAGGAATTAGTAAATACTACTAAAATGAGCTTAATGTTTAAAAAATGGAAAATGATATTTAAACACAATAGAAAACAGAAATGGTTTATATATATATTTGAGAGGTTTTTGCTATAGGGCGCGTGAGCTGGCCAGACAGACAGGGAGAGACAGAGAGACAGAAAGTGAGAAATCACCCCCCAGGGGGGATGACCACGCCACAATCCCTTCTCCTCCATTCTCCTCTCAGGATCTTGGGCACGCATGCACACGCGCCTGGCGTGAGTTTAAGCCACCGGGTCTAGGACTCGAACCACGGTTGACTTCGTGGGAGTCCAGTGACATAGCCATTACGCTAACTGTTGGTCCTAGGAGCTAGGATTTTGAAATGTCTAGCCCCTTGCCATGACTCTCAAAGCTGTGTTTCTAGCCCTGGATTCACATCTGAGCTGATGATGAGACGTCTTCAGTTTGCTGCGAGTCTGTGAAATGTTCAGTCACCCCCCCTTATCCACGTGGGATAAATTCCGAGATCCTCTGTGGATCCCTGAACTGTGGATAGTACTGAACCCTAGGTTTTTTCCCAGGCACATACATATCTATAATACAGTTTGATTTATAAATTAGACATTGTAGGAGATCAGTAACAGTAATACGAATAAATAGGCCAATCATAACAATACCGTGTAGTGAAAGTTACATGACTGCTCTTCTCAAAATACCTTATTGTTCCACAGGCAGCTGAAAACACGGGTAAGAGGGGGTACGGTAACCTTATTCTTCTTTTTTCTTCAAGTACCCTTTTATGAAAATTTTGCTTGTATTAAACTTAAAAGTTCAAATAATTTCTAGTGTTTCCTGTGAAAACCAGCTGCTCGCCCTCCTTTGCCATCCCTGCCCAGAGTTCAAAACTGACAGTGGTGTAGGGGACCAGCAGATGGGGTAATGGTTACATCACTGGACCCCCATGTAGTCGACTGCAGTTTGAGTACTAGACCCGAAGCCTTCGAACTCACACTGGGCGTGTGCGTGCTCAAAATCCTGAAAGGAGAATTAAGAAGGGATTGTGACATGGCCATCCCCCCTGGGGGGTGATTTTTTGCTTTCTGTCTCTCTGTTTCTCTGTGACTTCGGCCAGCGCACGTGCCCGATAGCAAAATCTCTCTCTCTCAAAAACCAACAACAACAACAAAACTTAGAGCAGTGTTACTGATTTCGGGGAGGGTAGGTAATGACCTTCGTATGCTGAAATAATGTTCTTATGTTGCTCCTCCTTTCAGTTATGCCTCCCCGCTGTGGGGGAGGAGGTTTTCGTGTTCTCTGCTCGTCATTCCTTCCTGCCCCCAAACTTCGAACCCTTCCAGCTTCCCAGTGAATTTCTGTCTTAATTCAGGTCTTTCTTTGGCTTCTATCTTAATAGTTGCCTTTATGTCATCATGGCTATGTAAATGCTATTCAGACATAGCAAGTATGCTGCACATTTTTAAAAAGATTTCCCCTGAAGAACTCTTGCTTGGTGCCGTAGAGCTAGCTGTATTTGGGCTGTTCCCCCACCGTTATCCTGGGGATCTCCTCTGCCTCTTTCCTGTGATCTTGTTTTCTCAGATGCCACGTTTTGCTCTTACTTGGTTTACCTTTTTATTTTTAATGCCTTCTTTTGGGGTCAGCAGGTGACATGGATACTAGACTGCCACGTGACTGACGGCAGTTTGAGGCCTGGACCTTGTAATTTGTTTTCTTATTTTCTCTCTCCTTCTTGTCTCTGTCTGGTGAATTAAAAAATAAGAAGAATTGGGACCAGCAGTTAGTGTAATGGCTATGTGGCTGGACTCCCATGTAGTCGACAGCGGTTCAAATCCCAAACTCAGTGGCTTAAACTCAAGCCGGGCACGTGTGCGTGCGTGCTCAAGGTCCCAAGAGGAAAATGGAGGAGAAGGGATTGCGGTGTGGCCTTCCCAACGGGGGGGGG
>NW_006201352.1:1330750-1352014 GCF_000334495.1 Tupaia belangeri chinensis
GCACGTGCCCTGTAGCAAAAAAAAAAACCTTTCCAAAAAAAGAAATAAGAAGAATAATAAATAAAAAATTATTTAAAAAATAATAAAGTGCATTATTTTATATAGCTTTCTGAGAAAATGTGTATATCAATTTTTTATTACTTATGTCTTCCATGAGAGAGAGAGAGATAAGGAGCATTCCCTGAAAGGGTTCTACTACTGCATTCCAATCCGACAGCCCCGATGACGGGTACTCGTGTGTCCAGTGTACGGAGGGAGCTCTCTGAACATGCCTATGTGGGATTACCTTGTAAAGCATTGTGTTTTACCACCGTGCCAAAATCTGGCCCCCTAAGTTTTAAAGGACCTGTCTGAAGATATTCTGCACTTATATCTACTAGAACATTGTCAGGGTTTAAGTTTTAGGATAGAAGTTTCTCTCTTCCACTGCCCTCCTGCTTTCTGACGTGGTGTGGTGGTTAAGAAGCCTGATAGTATTAAGCCTCAAACCTTTGCCTGATCTATTTCTTTTTTTTCCTTTTTGGAAAATTGTAGACTCTCCTTTTTATTTCCAGGGTTCTGAAATTTCTTTCTTTCTTTTTTTTTCCCTCTTTTTGGAGAGGTTTTTGCTATAGGGCTCGTGCGCTCCCCAGACAGAGACAGAGAGATAGAAAGCGAGAAATCACCTCCCAGGGGGGATGGCCACACCGCAATCCCTTCTCCTCCATTCTCCTCTCGGGATCTTGGGCACGCACGCACACATGCCCGGCGTGAGTTTTAAGCCACCGGGTCCGGGACGCGAACCATGGTCGACTACATGGGAGTCCAACGACATAGCCATTACGCTAACTGCTGGTCCCTGGGGTTCTGAAATTTCTTAACGATGTGCCTTGTCGTGGGTCCCATCTTGCCCGTTATTCTAGATACTCAACAGAACTTTTCAGTCTGAAAACTCATGCTTCAGTTCTGGGAAATATTCCTAAAGATTTTATCTTTGGGGACCAGCAGTTAGCGTAATGGCTATGTTGCTAGATTCCCATGTAGTTGACTGTGGTTCGTGTCCTGGACCCGGTGGCTTAAAACTCACACTGGGCACGTGTGCGTGCGTACCCAAGATCCTGAAAGGAGAACAGAGGAGAAGGGATTGCGCTTGGCCATCCCCCCTGGGGAGTGATTTCTCACTTTCTATCTCTCTGTCTCTGTCTGTCTGGTGAGCACATGCGCCCTGTAGCAAAAAAACCTCTCTCTCAAAAAAAAAAAAAAAATTATCTTTGAAAATTTCTTCTCCTATTTGGTTTGTTTCCTCTTTGGAAATTTCTAATATTTATATATTGAACTTCCTGGATATAGGTCTAATTATCTTTTCTCTCCCTTTCTTCCTTTTTATTCTTTGCCATTTTCTCTACTTTCTAAAATATTTCTCAGATTTATTTTCCAAACTTTTATCATTTCTGCTATCACATCTTAAAGTTATAAGACCATCTTTTTGGGAGTTGTGAAGAGTAGTCTCTGACTGTTCTTTTTATGCAATAGCCTGTTCTTATTTCATGGATATAGTTAATATCTTTTCCATTTCTTTTTCAGGCTATTTTCCCCAAGTTACTTTATGCTTTATTGTTTGTGTCTCTATATTTCATCTTAGAGGATCCTTAGATGCCTGGTGATTTCTCCCACATCCTCTTTCTTCTCCTGCATTATTATAATATAATCATCTCTGTGTTGACCCCTCAACTTTGACCTTTCTCATTTTCTAGTCCATCTGGCAGAATTCTGTGAAACTAGTGTCTCTTAAGCACCCACTTCCACTTGTTATTCTGTTGGTGAAAAGCCTTCAATGGCCCAGTATTTCCCACTTCATCGTATCTAAACTTCACTGTTTTTAACATTTTTTGAACTCTGACCCACGATGTGGCAAGACACCGTATCTCTTACCTTGGAATGTGGTCACGTTGTGTGGTCAGAATTGGCGATTAGGTAATACTCCTAAGAGTGATGGGGTTGGTGATGATAAACATTGGACTCACAAACATTTCTGACTTCTAACAGCTCTGTGATGCCCGCATCATCGTGCCTGGTTTTGAAGTAAATGAGCGTTGGTTCACGTGGGGTAAGTGCCCAGCCAAAGACAATGCAGTTGATAACTAGCAAAGCAGGGATGTAAAAATGGGTCTCGTTGCTCTAGCACATTGAGTGCACTGTTGACCAGTGACACTGCTCGACCCAGTGGGCAGGAGCGCCCGTGACTTTCTGCCAGGCCCAGCTCCTCTCTCCACGCACAGTCATCTGCTGCGTACACATTGTACCTCGCTCACCAGCATGTGAAAAGCCCTAGCTGCTCTGGTGCCAGGGTCAGTGGGAGCTGCTTAGTCTTTGGGGACAATCAGACTTGGCCTCCTGCCTTCTTTCCATATAATTTTTAATAAACCAGTAATATCTCTCTAAGCACTGCCGACCTCTGTTTCTTGGACCAAGAAACCTGGAGCTGTTTAAGAGCACATTAATTTCCCTTAAGCTAGTGTTACAGGCTGTCTAGAACTTCTTAATGAATGCCCACACAGCCTCTTTGAAGCATTTACGCATCAACCGTTGCCAGTACAGATTTGGAGTTTACACTAAGTATTGCGAGTTGTCCTTTCTGGAAATCAGGACCTTCTAGAAAGTGGCCAGTGATAAAGTGAGTTCTACGCTCTTTCCTCTGTTGGTGGGACTCCTGGGCTGCTTCGATCACAGTCTTCCTCCCCTGATGCTCTGCGATGTCTTGCTCCTTGTCTTATGGGGTTTTGGTAACTGAAACATTTTAACCCTAACCACATCACTTTGTTGAAGGGAAGAATCAAGTTCAAACCTAACTTCATTATTTGTTTTCAATTTCTTTTCTACTGGGCTGGACCAATGGGAAGACTATTTGGACAAAGCACAGAAAACTCAGCTCAGACCCCATGCTGATTGGCCAGGTGATGTTAGACAAGACATAGCTCCGCTGAGGCTCAATTTCTCTCTTTCTTTCTTTCTTTTTTTTTGGAGAGGTTTTCGCTATAGGGCCCGTGTGCTCGCCAGACAGACAGAGAGAGACATAGAGACAGAAAGCGAGAAATCACCCCCCAGGGGGATGGCCATGCCGCAATCCCTTCTCCATTCTCCTCTTGGGATGTTGGGCACGCACGCACACGCGCCCGGCGTGAGTTTTAAGCTACCGGACCTGGGACGTGAACCGCGGTTGACTATGTGGGAGTCCAGCGACATAGCCATTACGCTAACTGCTGGTTCCCTCTCTCTTTATTTTTTCCTTCTTTCTTTTTTTTAAAAAAATAGATTTTTGCCTTAGAGTGTGTGCACTCACTGGAGATAGAGAGACAGAGACAGTGAGAGAGAAAGTGAGAAATCACCCTCCACGGGGGTAGGCCACACCGTAATCCCTTCTCCTTCATTCTCCTCCCAGAATCCTGGGCATGCATGTATACACACCAGGTATGATTTTCAAGCCACCAGTCCAGGACTTGAACTACAGTCCACTGTGCGGAAGTCCAGTGACGTAACTGCTATACCATCTGCTGGCCCTGAGACTCAGTTTCTTGATGAAGGTTAACCTGATGATTCTCAGTCAACTTTGACATTTTACAAGTTAAGGGACCAGTAGTTAGCGTAATGGCTATGTCGTTGGACCCCCATGTAGTCGACCGTGGTTTGAGTCCCAGACCCGGTGGGGTAAAATCACGCCGGGCGCGTGTACGTGCGTGCCCAAGATCCCAAGAGGAGAATGGAGGAGAAGGGACTGCTGCGTGGTCATCCCCCCTGAGGGGTGATTTCTCACTTTCTGTCTCTTTGTCTCTCTCTGTCTGTCTGGTGAGCACATGCGCCCTATAGCAAAAACCTCTCCAAAAAAAAAAAAAAAGACATTTTACAAGTTAAGCATACTTCTGATTTCCAACTTTCTCTAGAATTGGAGGATTGAAATTGCAATAAACATCCCCTGATGTCCCCTTAAGACTCTAAACTGAACTATGATGAGGACCCTTTTGGGAACTCTTCAATGTCCCTTTTTCCTTTAAAAATTGTTTTAAAGAATTATTTTATTTAGCTTTATTTACTTATTTATTTTAATTTGACGAGATTGGGACAGAGCAAGAGAGGTATAGAGAAGGAAAGTGAGAAAGCGAGCTGCCAGGTCTGGGACTCAAACCATGGTCGGTCATGTGGGAGTCCAGCACCCTTAACCTGCTAGCTCCTACTTTTAAAATATTTTTTAGAGGTTTTTGCCTTCGGGCATGTGCACTTTCCGGAAAGAGAGAGTGACAGAGACAGTGAGAGGGAAAGTGAGAAATCACCCCCTGGGGGGATGGCCAAGCCATAGTCCCTTCTCCTCTATTCTCCTCCTGGGCTCTCGGGCATGCATACACATGCACCCGACATGATTTTCAAGCCACCAGATCCTGGACTCAAACGATGGTCAGCCGTGTGAGAGTCCAGTGCTGTAATTCCTACCCCATCTGCTGGTTCCATTGGCCTCCTTTTCTAAAGAAGAAATATGAAGGATCTTTGTAAGAAAGACTATTTGACTTTTACCTACTGGTTTCAAATACAGTGGTTCTGCTAAACTGTTTTTTTTTTTTTCTGTAAGAAATAATTTTGTGAGAAAATGTAACCAGTGCAATTATACTGAACTTTCATAAGATGAAATGTTAATAAAGTGGATGTTTGACCAATAAAATAGTTGATGCCAAATTAAATGGGCCTGAAGGGAATTCTCCTTTGGAGCTAACTCCATGGGAAACAGGATGAAAAAGAAAATAATATTTTGAGCCACTATATGAATGTCCCCAGAAATGAAAACTTTAAGTTGCAACATCTTTGGCTTGCCTGAAGGGAATACAGTATAGTGGCCAAAAATGTGTATTCTAAGGAAAGATTTCTTAGGTTCAAATCCCACCTTTGCTAGCTCTTATCTACTAGCCTTGGGCAAGCTATTTAACCTTCGTGTTTCAAACTCCTGATCTGTAAGTTGGGCCTAAGAACAGCATTTCGCCAATAGTATTGTGAATATTGAATTAATATAAGGCAATATGTAATGCCTGGCACAAAGGACAAAGGACATTTTCGGTCTGCAATGGTTGTGAGGAAGTCATAGACTTGAGATGGAAATGGTTCTTCTAAGGTTATATATTCTGGGACCAGCAGATGGCATAATGGTAACATCATTGAACTCCCATGTAGTGGACTACAGTTTGAATCCCAGACCTGGTGGCTTAAAACTCACTCTGGGTGCGTGTGCGTGTGTGCCCAAGATCCCGAGAGGAGAAGGGATTGTCGTGTGTCCATTCCTCCTGAGGGGGGTGGTAATTTCTCGCTTTCTGTCTCTCTGTCTCTCTGGTGAGCACATGTGCCCAATAGCAAAAATCTCTCTCTCTCTAAAAAAAAAAAAAAAAAAAAAAAGATGTATTCATATCCCCCTCTAGGGGGCAAGATTTGCTTTCCTGTTTTACTGAGGGAGCATCTGGGACCTTAAACTATTGAAGGACATTCCCAAGGCCACATGGTTGTCCTTCAAGGAAAAAAGGAATATTAGTGTTAAGCCCGAGTGACAGACAGACTCCACAGCTTCTGCTCCAAGTGATGATTACCCAGAATGCTCATGGATAAACATTCTGGGTAACTTAATCAACTGGTTAGTCAAAAACAAACAAACAAAACTCACAAAAAAACTCAACCTATTCTTGGGCCAGGTCTATGGCATGATGATTAAGACGGTCAGATCCCATGTGGTCCATCATGGTTTGAGTCCCAGATCCAGTGGCATATAAAACATGCTGAGTGTGTGTACATGTGTGCCCAAAACCCCAAAAGGAGGGAGAGAGGGAAAAGAAGAGATTGCAGTGGGACCCTTCCCAATAGGGAGTGCTTTCTCTTCTCCCTCTCTCTCTGTCTCTCTCTGGTGACTACATATACCCTTCAGTCAAAATAAGCAAATATATTCTTAGCATAGTTAGGAGAGTAAATTAGGGTAATAACAGTAAAAAATTCTGAAAGAAAGGTAACTAGAAAGTTCACAACTTTCAGTAAGTTAAGAAATTGTTCTTTGAAATGTCAAAAAAAATTTTAGTGAAATTTAGAAAATCCAAATAACAACACGAATGAACATTAAAACATGTGGGATGCAGTTAAAGTTATACTCTGAGGGAAATTTTTAGCCTTAAGTTCATGTATTAGAAAAGAAGGAAGGCTGGAAATCTCAGCATCTGTAACAGATATTGTGCTACTCAGGTCCACCCCTCTTCCAGTGGGTGTGGCATTCTAGTGGCTGTGGCATTCCTTGGCTTATAGTATGTCACTCTAATCTCTGCCTCCATTGTCATATGGCCTTGTCCTCTGTGCAGGTGTCACATCTCCCTCTGTCTCTCTCTCACTGTCTTGCTCATTAAAGCCACATGACAATGGATTTAGGGCCTACATGGATAACCCACTATAAACTCCTTTTTTCAAAATCCTTAAGTTAATCACATCTTTTGCCATAAAAAAATAACATTAATCTTTCATCCTGTAAGGTAATTTTCATAGTTCTGGGGATTAGGATGTGGGCATGTTTTTTTTCCCCTCATTTTTGTTACAATTTAGCCCAATGCAAGGTTTATGGCTTGTTGGACTATGCCAACTTGAATGTACTGGTGCTTAGTGAATCTGCTGGGGAAGCGACAAGGTGCATAGTGCAGCGAGATGACAGAGAATTTGGAACATGCAACAGTTATAATTGCATAGGTTTGGATTTTGCAGTTCAGGGCTCTTCTAGACCACTAAAATATTTTATCTGTGTCCATCTGTTGAAGGGTTCAAATTTGAACAAGATGGCTGGTATGTATATATCCCCCCCTCCCTGCAAACAATAGTTATTACACATTAGGTAGCTCAAGTTTTCTAAACAGAATTACACCCTTTAATATAAAAATCACACATACACAGATATCTGCAAAAAGTTAGTGGAAAATGTGTATTAGAAAATGCTATACATGAATTTGAAAACGTTTCACATCAAAATAAAATTATCCAGGGCCAGCAGATGGTGTAATAGTTACATCACTGGACTCCCATGTGGTTGACCATGGTGCAAGACCCAGACTCAGTGGCTTAAAATTCAAGTAGTGCATGCCCAAAATCCTGAGAGGGGAATGGAGGAGAAGGGATTGAAGAGTGGCCATCCCCTCTAGGGGTGATTTCTTGCTTTCTGTCTCTCTGTTTTTCTTGTTTTCTGGCTCTCTGTTTCTCTGGTAAGCACATTTGCCCTATATCAAAAATTTTTCTAGATATAATAAATAAACCTGTGACCAATAGATGGTATGATGGTTACATCTCTGCACTCCCACGTAGTCGACTATGGTTTGAGTCCTGGACCCAGCAACTTAAAACTCACGCCGGGCGCGTGTGCGTGTGAGCGCAAGATCCCAAGAGGAGAATGGAGGAGAAAGGATTGTGGCGTGGCTATACCCCGGGGGGTGGGGGTGATTTCTCACTTTCTGTCTGTCTCTCTCTCTCTCTCTGTCTCTCCGGTGAGTGCATGTACCCTATAGCAAAAAAATCTGTCAATAAATAAATAATTAAATATACTTTGTCTCTTAATTCCATTTGTTCTATGAATTTCTTTTAAGTCCTCTGATAAAATAAGGTTCGTGTTTCCCATGATAAAAGGGATGAGATTATATGGACTCTCAGTGAGATCTGAAATTGAACCCTGGCTTCATCACCTTCTCTTTGTGTGGCCTCAGGGCAGGTCTCCAGGTCATTCTGAGCCTTGCTTTTCTTATCTGCAGAATGGGCCACTTGCATTGCAGGGCTGTTACGAAGCTCCCAGGGAGGTCTCCCCAAATGTGAAGTTCTTCTCCTGCCTTGTTAGATACTCAAGGACCAATACAGAGAGACTATCCCCATGCTCCTAAAGTGGGGAAAAAAGGGAAATCTGATGCTCAACAATTGCCAATTTCTTGTAGAGTATGTGGAGCCTGTTAGTCTTTTTCTTCGGATTGCAAGTAGCAGAAGGCCCACGGGTTACCTCACACATCAAAGGGGATCTGCTGGGATGGTGGAAGGGGGGAGGATGTCTCACGCAGAGAATAGATAGGAAGCTCCTGATCTAAGGACAGTGCGGGTCCTCGGGGTCCTTGGGGTCTTTGACCTAGAAGGTACAGGCCAAGGGTTGTGCCTGGAATTCAGGGGGCCCATGAACTTGAATGGAAAATAATTGCATGTTTAGTTTTATCCATCTTGACTTGAAATTCAGCATTTCCATGACTTATGGACATAGAGAATAACTCATACAGTACTAGCAATACCTGTGAATTTATCACTAGCCGAAGGCACAGCTATTCTCTATCTAATGGTTATTACCATCTGTGCCCGTCACTACTTGAAAAATTGGGGTACTAGTGTTAGTTTCTCTTTTAATAAAGAGCACATTTATTATTATATCACAAACGTGCTTTTAGATCTTGTAAGACTGGCATTTTAATGTAATTGCTTTCTTTGGTATTTCTCTGTATTTTATTTTATTTTATGGATTAAAATAAATCCCCCATCCCAGGAAGAATTCTCAGACTATTGAAGAAACCAAGACACACAAATGATTAAAAATGCCAGTATTGGGGCCAGTAGGTGGCGTGGTGGTTAAGGCACTGGACTCCCACATGGCCAACTATAGTTTGATTTCTGGACCTGGTGGTTTGGTTTCTCTCTCTTTCTGTCTCTCTGGTGAGCACACATGCCTACGACAAATTAAAAATAATAATAATACAATTCAAAACAAAACAATAAATACTTCAGCTTTACACTCTGTCAGTGGCTTTTCTTGGCAGTGGCCTACTACACGGTAAAAGTAATTTAATTAAAAAATAATCATTTTTAATTTTATTCATTATTATTAAAGCACCATGCCAAAGTTATTTAATTTTTTTTTTTTTTATTTAAGAGAGAGATTTTTGCTATAGGGAATGTGTGCTCGCTGAAGACAGAGAGAGACAGAAAAAATGAGAAATCACCCCTGGGGGGATGCAATCTCTTCTCCTCCATTCTCCTTGGGATTTGGGGCACAAACGCACATGCACCTAGTATGAGTTTCAAATCATTGGGTCTGGGATTTGAACTGCAGTTGACCATGTGAAAGTTCAGCACCTTAACTGCTATATCACCTGATGGAACCAGTAATTTAATTTTTAAAAAGCTTATTTCTTTCTTCTTCCATGAGTGAGATGAGAGAGAGCGAGAGAGACAGCACCCCCAACAGGGTCTTGATGCTGCAACCCACCTGAGGCCTTCAGCCAGCCCCAGACCTTCCCTCAGGAAGGTCACCAGACACAAACTGGGAACCTCCCGAAGAGGGTCAGCCTCACAGAGTGTCAGGTGTCATGGCTGGAGAGAGCTGTGCCACACACTTCCCTCACACGTAATTCTTGTTCCATCTGAGTGAGGCGGGCTCTCCCATCTTTACCCCTATTTTCAGAGGAGAAAACAAGGCGTAGAGAGGCAGTAAGGCATCCGCCACTTGGGTGGGGTGGGCTGGGAGTGGGAGTTCACCCCGTGATTAATGCCAGAGCTCATGCAGGAACCACTAAGGCAGGGGAGGAGCATTCCCTGTGTAGTGTGAGAGACCACCTGGCCTCTTGGGTAGATGTGTGTCCCTCCTCGAGGTCACTTCCCAGGCTCCTGTGGGAGGAGTCCTTACTGCGCTGCAGGCTGACGTGCAGGGCTCCGACAGAAAGCTGCACCAGCCCTGGCTCTCGCCACATGGAACCCAGACTGGAGACTGAGACCAGTGTTCACAAGCCAGACCCTAACACGCCAGGGTGGAGACAGCGTGGCCAGATCACTTGGCCCGTAGGCCTCCACAACTCTGCCTCTGCCGCTTCCTCCACTGGGCACACCGTCCCCACCTTCTCTTCCTGGTGAACTTCACCTCACCCTTTGGGATTCAACTGGACTCTTTCTTTTTGGGACTCTCCCTAACTCTCTCCCCCGCTGCCTTGGCCCATGCACCTCTAGTGAGCAGGGGCCTCCATGCCATTCTGCTGGAACCCAGGCTCTTCATCGCAGTCCAGCTCACAGCATCGCCTGGTTCTCTCACTCAGGAGCATGGGCTCTGTCTACTTCTCCCTGCTCAGAACCAGGCCTGAAAGATGAGGCATTCCAGAAGTCGGCGTGGGTCGAATCCGGTGACTGACTGGCACTCTGGAGTAGGTGTCCAGTGTGCGTGGCCAGCAGAACTCAGCGGCCTGGCTGACAGCTTGCCACTGTCCTGCTCTTCCCCTCACCTGTGTGCCAGGCGGGCTTGCTCACACTTAAGGCTAACCGAAGTGCAGCCTCTACTTCTGTCCCCATTCAGCACTTGTGCCAGGAGCCCTGGGCTGACCATGGACGCCCGGGTGCCATCTCTGGGCCCCTCGGATCTTACCTGGGATTGGCAACCCCAGGACCTGCCAGTTTCCACCTCAACACTTTCTGAGGTGCCCTGAGACTGGCCTGTCCACTCCCAGGACAGCCTGGGAGTACCAGGGGTTCGATGTCCCCTAGTGAAAGATGAGAGTTGGTGAGTGAAGATCCTCATGTCCTCACGGCTCCTTGGGAGAGTTCTAGGGGGTTCTACCTGATTCCTCAGAGTGCCCCATCAGGACTGGGCTTGGGGCCAGAGCAGTGACCCACATCGAGGCCCTCCGTGTTGGGTTTCTCCCTCCCCATGTCACTCTCTCTTCCCTCAGCCGGTGTCCCTGGATGGCCTCCCAACAAACCGTCTGCTCCTAGATCGCAGTCTGCTTCCAGGGGAACCTGCAGGAGCGCCCTCCTGAGCAACCTCCCGTTCTGTACCCGCCTGCCATGTCTGTCACCTTACAGAGTGTGAGTCAGAAGTGTGACCTTCCCGCTCACGACCTGGGGTCCCACTCATGGGCTGCTGTCTGACTGCATTTGCGCCTCCTCGGACTCAGGTGCTTTCCTTTCCCATCATGCACTGCCACAGCCAGGTGGAGTTGGGGATGGCCTTGCCTCCTTCAGGAATGTCTAAGTGTCCAACAGACCTGAAGGCCACTCACAGGTCCACGAGGGACAGCAAGACCCTGAGTGGGGCTCTAATTTGGGGCAAGTTCCTCCTCCTGGGTCTTAGCTCCCCTGCGTGAACAAACCGGCTGACCCGAGGATCTCTCTCCCGGTCAGGTCCTCTGGATGTACAACCCTGCGACTTCACTAACTGGTCTCATCTCCTGACTTACTGTCGGGAAGGCTCACAGCCGCTCTCATGGGGTCACGCCCGACCCTGCTTTCCGGCCCTCTATTTCACGCTCCCTCCCTCTTCTGGCCACACTGGATGGATTGCATGCTCCCCCAGGCCTGCACGCTCAGGGCTTTTGCACTACCTATTCCCTTGCATGGAACACCCTTCTCCTGACACCCGCTGGCATCACTTCCTGCTGTGTGCTGAATTACGTCCCACTTCCTGTCCCCAAGGCCCTGATGCCTACGCACGGGACGGTATTTGGAAATGGGGTCCTTGCAGGTGTAACCTAGTTAGGATGAGGTCATACTGGATTAAGGTGATGTCCTACAGGAAGGCCATGTCAGGACCCAGGGGCACAGAGACCCACAGGAAAATAACTGTGAAGGAGGCTGGGTCTGGAGAACACAGGGTCAGCAAGGAGTGCTGGCTGATACCCCCCTGCAGAGGGCCCTGGAGCAAAGCCCTGGACCCTGGCTTTCCCTCGGGGTCTGTGGGAGTTAACCCTGCCAACATCTTGTCATCGTGTTCCCAGCCTCCAGGATGGTGAGAAAACAAACGCCGCTGTTTAAGCCACCGAGTGCGAGTGCATGGTGGTACTTTGTCATGACAGCCCTAAGAAACTGCTACGCCTCCTCATTGCCTTCTTACGGAGGCCACCCTGACCTACAGTCACCGTGCAGGCTGTCCCACGCCCAGCCAGGCCTCCCAGATCCCATCCACTGTGATCTCTCGGCCTCCACAGGAGCTCCGTAATTGGCAGGGCATGGTGCAGAATGGCAGGTGGCATGATGGCGAAGGCAGTGGATTCCCACGTGGCTGACGATGCTTAGAACTGGACTCAGTGGCTTGAAATTTGTTCAGGGTACAGTGCATGTGTGCCCTAAATCCTGAGAGGAGAAAGGAGGAGAAGGAATAGTGGCATGACCACTGGAGGGGGCCGTGATTTCTCACTTTCCCTCTCTGTCTCTCTGGTGAAAGCATGTGCCCTATGGCAAAAATTTAAAAAAAAAAAAAAAAAAGAGGGAGGCCTGTTCAAACATTATTTAGGATTTCAAGTGGAGACCGGAAAGCATTGCACCAAGCTGGGGCCCTTCTGCACTGGGGGCCGGTACAACTGCTCAGGCACGCTTCTGGAGCGTGGTGCCTTCTCATGTTATGTGGATCTCCTCCCTCCCTCCCTTCCTTCCTTCCTCTCTCTCTCTCTCCTTCTTTCCTTCCAATTATTTATTTCTTCCATGAGTGAGAGAGATAAAATAGCAAGTCAGAGAGACGACACACCCAACAGAGTCTTAACGCCACAGTCCCCCCACCCCGCTTCAGCCAGCCTGGGGTCATGGGCACACACATGTCCAGCGTACTCAGGGAGGTCTGCAGATGCTGGCAGGAACCTTCCCAGCTGGGTCAGTCTCTCAGAAGCAGAGGGTTAGGTGTCACAACTGTGTCACTTTCCAGCCTCGAGGGTCTTATTTCTTTTAAAAAGAATTGTTTTATTTAACTTTATTTATCATCATTATTATTATTTTTAAAAATTTGACCAGAAAGAGAGAGAGAGGGAAAGTGAGAAAGCAAGCTGCCACTTCTGGGACTCGAACCACAATCAGCCCCGTGGGAGTGTCTAGTGCCTTAACTACCACGCCACCTGCTGGCCCCCCAGGACTTATTTCCTTATGGCATGTGTTGGGGAGCGTCTGCAAACTCCTGACAGGCTGCGATCTTTGTTGTGTTCATGGACACATCCAAGCCTCTGCAACAGCGCTGGAGGTATAGTAGACGCTCAGTAAAAGCACAAGAAAGATTGACTTGGGGGCAGCTAATCAATGGCTGAGGTCCAGGATTGGAGCCCAGGTCCCCAGAACCCAGGCCTTTGCCCTCTCCCAGTGCAGAGCAAAGCTGAAAGTGGGCAGTGATGAATACTTGTGGCTTATTTTTAAAGCACAGAACTACTTAGCACCTCTGGTCTCAATTCCTCTTCTGGGAAATGGGATAATCATATCACCTCTTGAGACTGCTTGATAAGTGCGTGAGATAATACAGGAAATACTCAGGACAGTGCCTGGGGACCCTCTCCTCCTCTCTTGGCTGTCATCTGTGCCTGCGGGCATCCCTGAAAGGGGGAGAGGGTTGTAAGACTGAGTCTGCTCACAATGTTTGAGGGGCGCTAGAGAGAGAAAAGGAGCGGAAGGAGGGTGCTAGCGGAGAAAGTATGCGCAGCTTGTCGGCCTGGCTGGTGCAGCCACCACGGAGAGGCCATGCCCCGCCCCCGCCCGCAGGGGCCTCTGGTCTGACTTAGGACGTGTTTTGAAGACTCCAGCAAAAAGCTGAATAATTGATTTTGAAATATTTGAATTCTGGAACATGAAATGAGACCCGTTAAGCTTTTCATGTACCTTCCTCTCCTCCATAACAACACGGAGCTTATTTCAAACTCCAGAAATAACAAAAAGAACCCAGAGACCACCCCCTTAGAATAACTCCCTGCGGTCGATGAAAGGAAAGCATATCAAATTCACTTTGGGATAGAAAGGAGTCTAAGAAATGGATTTTCACAATGTCAAAGTGGAGCTGCCCTATGGATTTTCACAAGGATTAGATCGGCCTGCTTTGCCTTAAGATGAACACAGATGGTCAAATTCATTTAACTGGAGTTGCTAAAATAACTTTTGAGGAGACTTGAAATGATTTAAAACTACGTGAAGTTCTTGAACAAAATCACTTGTGAGCGAAGCATTTTTTAAAGTGAACAAACTATTTTTTTAGAGCCGTCTTAAGGTTTTAGAAAAACTGCAAGTACAGGAAGTTCCCGGGCCCCCAGGGCCCCCACCCTCCCCACAGTCTCTCTATTATTAACACCTTGCATTAGCATCAGCGGCTGCATTTGCTGCCATGGATGAGAACACATACCGTTACTTTCTTAGAACTGCAAGTTCAGAGCCGACCTTTGCTTTATTCGTGGTGCTGTACGTCCTGCAGGTCTGGCCCAATGTATAAGGACGTCTCCTCCACTTTGGAGTCAGAGTCTTCGCTGCCCTAATCACTACCATGCTCCCCCTCTTCACCCCTCCTTCCGTTCCTCCTCGCCCCGCTCCCACCACTGATCTTTTCATCATCTCTGTTGTTTTAAGTTTTGCCCTACGTTGCTTATTGTGCCTTGGGATATGAGCCAATAAGAATGCGGCATGTATTGAATTTATAAAGAAATTAATCAACATATATTAATGGTGCAAATTTGTTTTACTAAATGAGTACCAGATCCCCGAACAATTGGAGACCACTCTTTAGAGATGAACTGATAGCAAAGCAACTTTCTGTTCAGGCCTGCGAGCTTACACTTCAAAAGAAAACATGTGTTAAAAACGTGACAGTATTTTACAAGTGAAGGATGCACTTTGAATTTCCAAAGCACCTTCATTTCCATGTTCTCATTTTACTCCTCTGTGGGATGAGAGAGTGAGGGATTTTTTTTTTTTCTATAACCGTGCCCTTGCCAGAGAGAGACGGGGGTAGGATGGTGAGTGAGAAATCACCCCCCTGGGGGATGGCCATGCCACAGAATCTTCTCTTCTAGTCTCCTCCTGAGATTTTAGATGCACACACGTGCCCTGCATGATTTTCAAACTGCTGGGTCCATGACTCGAACTGCATCACTGGACGGGGGAAATCCAAAGCCCTAACCTCCATACTACCTGCTGGCCTGAAAGTAAAGATTTTTGCTTGTTGGGGTCAGCAGTTGGTGTAATGGCTATGTCGCTGGACTCCCATGTAGTCGGCCACGGTTCGAGTCCTGATCTCGGTGGCTTAAACTCATGCCGGGCGTACGTGTGTGCATGCCCAGGATCCCAAGAGGAGAGTGGAGAAGAGATTGCGATGTGGCCATCCCCCCGGGGGTTGATTTCTTGCTTTCTGTCTCTCTGTCTCTCTCTGTCTTACTGGTGACCACATGCACCCTATAGCAAAAACCCTTCAAAAATAATTTTTTTTTGCTTGTTTGTTTTACCTTCACCTTAGTGGCAATATTTAAGTGACTTTCGTGGCCCACCAGCCTTTCTTCCTTTCTCTCCTTCTCTTGTAGTGATATGCTCAAAATCAGAAGTCTTCGTCCATGGAACTCAGCCTGTCCCAGGACTCTCCAAATTTCTCTGTTGGGAATAAATGTGTTCTTACCAATTCACAGGGACTCAGTCAGGCCAGGGTTAAAACGCGGCCTCTCTGGGCCCGGAAGGCCAGGGACTCTGGGTTTTTACCTTCCTGCCGACTTCTCATCCCACCACTTGGAGTGACACACATTCTGGGCCTGGGTTGCCAGTCTATTGTACCAGTTGCATCATCAATGAGTTCTCTGTCTCTCATGAACCATCGCTCATGCTCAGCAGCTGTTGGATAATTGATGAACTGCCCATTAGGTATTGGTCCTGGAAGGCGAGACTCTGGAAGTCCTGAGCTGAACTCGTGTCCAGCTCCTGCACCCATGGCCCACTGTCGCCCTTCTCCAGAGCTGCCCCCTGGAGACCTGGCCAACCACCTACTCAGCTGTTCAAGTGGGAACTGCAAGTCATGCTTGAGAGTCGGCCTCTGGCTTCCTGCTCTATTTTGCTGCCTCCTTTTAATCGGTACAAAATCTATGGACTATAAAATTAAAATTCCCCTTGGTAACTGGCTCCCAGAACAGTAGAGGCAGTCATTTGTGTAGACAAATATCTTACATTTTTGCAGATTTGCTTATGCAAATATCCATGTCTAGTATGGAATTCCTTATGAAACCTTGGAGCCCCATAGCCGGCTAGAACTCACTCCAGCCGTGCCTGGGGAGACAGAGGAGGAAGGAGATGAGCCTCTAGGTGAGTGTTCCCACTCTGTCCCAGTTTTAAAGATGACTTTCCCACCCTTCAAACAACGCCTGCCCTCGGAGGCTCAGAGAGGGTGATGCTGCCGGCCAGCGGCAGGCACGTTGGAGTGGGTTCTCCCTTCTCTGTGGAGAGGCTGCTCGGGCTCTCCGGGAACAGCTGTCCTGGCTCAGGTACCATTGGTCATATTACTTTCCCTTTTCTCCTCTATCGCCTTTTCTCTGGGGGCTCATAAAGTGTAAGGGGCAGGATGTTTTGAAGGATATATATTAATCTGGAAAATTGGTCTTAAGAATCTTTGCCTCTTTTCATTCTGCCTGAGTCTGTCAGAAAAGAACTCCCCATGCTCCTGGAGAACAGACTTTCTGGATTCCTTGAGATGTGCATCGGATGCAGGAAGGGGAGCACTCGTGCCAGGGGAGAGCGGGAGGCTTGGCGCCACTGTCTGGCTGTTGACGCCATCCTTTCTGGCCAGTCAGATGAGCTCCTCTTAGGTCAGTGACCCGAGACTAGCCAGCTCCTTGGCTGGCTGAGACCCCTGCAGCAGACTGGGGAGGGCGATTTTCTCAGACACCTTGCAGTCGTTGTGGACCCGAGGGTGGTTGTTGATAACCTTGTTGCCAAGAGACTCTCGGTAAAGCGCCTGGCCTTGTAGCTGTCTGTATAACATCATAAAAGAAGCTGTTTCATATTTTTGTAATGATAGCCTTTGGCCCAGAGTTACCATCTGTACCTTACCAATGTGGAAAACGCAGATAAAGAAACGCCAAGGTATTAAACGTGTTGTCCAAGATTTCATAACCAATATTGTGGGAGCTGGGAGTGGCGGCCGGGCCTTGTAAAGGCTCCGACTGGGAATGGTATCAGGGCCTCCACCTCTCCAGAGCAACCTTTTGTCCCTGACTGAGCCTCTGAGAGGCATTTGCAGAACCAGGGGCAATGGACTATCAGACTGGGATGGGCTGAAGAACTGTCTGGTCACGCTGAGACTCAGAAAGATGAAGAGATTTACCCTCCGTCGGTACCTCACTCACGGCCGAGGACCCCGAATCTGGGACAGTCAGAACTTGCTACTTTGCTGTCACAACCACCTGGAATACACCCTGAGTTCCCTCTAAACTCTATTCAAAGATGAGGGAGGCAGAACAGGGAACGTCAGTATTTTCCCATCTGGAAGAAACATGGCTATTAAGATTTCTGGGCCTTCATCCATCTTTCCCAAGGAGCTGATGGTGGGTAATATGATAAATAATAGATGCTGTCGCACTCTCGTTTCAGTGTCATGACCGACTTTTGCTGGAAGTGCATCGTTTCGCATTGCTAAGCACATTCCCTAGGTGCTGTTTTGTTCCGAACTAATCAATCCAAAAATGATGTGAAAAGTTTAGAGTGTAGTCTGGCCCCAAGATAGCTAAAAGAGGCAGAAATTAAGGCACGAATCCAACTTTACTTTTCTATTAAAAAGTATTTCTATTAAAACGTTATTATGGACTGTGAGGGGCATATTATTGTACTTTGCCTCTGGCCAGCTGTGTGACCTTGGAGGAGTGACTCATCTGAGGGTTCTCCTGTGAAAGTCAAACACCCGCCTCCCAGGATGGGAGGGAATTCAATGAGGTGAGGAATGTGTTATAGTGCCTTTAGGAGGCCATAAGTGGTCCTGTCTGTGGTTGCTTCAGGTTGCTAGAAGCTGGCCTGGAATCCTCAGCCCTGAGAGAGGTAGTGGTTCATCCTGAAGTAGATCTTTGTCCAGGAAGAATTCTTTAAGGGAGTGCTCACCTTTAGTTTGTAACTATGAAGAGATCTTCTCAAAAAACATGAAAAATGCATATTATGAGACAACTGTGCATAGATTTCAAACATCTTTTGTACCCTAAAATCTTGTTCTTGAATTCCATCTTTCCATGAATTTTTTTGAAGTCTGTTTATACAAGGCAAATGGGCCCTCATTTTCCAACAACGGAGAGGAACGGATCACTTCGTGAAGGAAGTCCAAGGATCCAGACCTAGGGGCTGCTCCCTGCGAATCCACTGCCAGGGAAGACCAAGGCCACCCCTCAAGACCTATATGAAGCAGAAGATATCGGGGGCAAAGGAGAACTAGTTCAGCATTTGGGAGGGTCAGCATCGGTGTCCGGAGGTCTCAACACTGGACAGAGGGTATGGTAGCCAGGGTTCTCCAATGAAACGGCACCAATGGAAGTGTGTGCATGTGTGTGTGTGTGTGTGAGAAACGGCACCAACGGAGGTGTGTGCATGTGTGTGTGTGTGCGTGTGTGTAGAGATACACAGAGATTTAGAGAATCAGCACATGCCGTTTTGAAGCCTGGGCAGTTAAGAGCTGCAGGGTGGGCCAGCAGGCTGAAGACCCAGGAAGAGCCGCCCTTGCAGCTGGTGTCTGGAGCTGTCTTCTGGCCAAATTCTTCCTTACCTGAGGAGGCTGATCTGTTCACACCTTCAGCTGACTGAATGAGGCCCACCCACACGGGGGAGGGCAGTGTGCTTTATTCAAAATCTACCAATTTAGATGTCAGTCTCGACTTAAAACACTCACAGAAACGTCCAGGATAGCATTTGGCCAGTGCTATTGCTGAGAGGTGTTCCTCGAACTCCATGACGTGTTGGAAGCGTACTCCCTGATGCCAGTGTCGGGTGGGCGGAGGGGCTGGTAAGAGGCGATGCGGCCATAGGGCCCTGCCTCGGTGCGCGTCTCAGTGCTACCGCAAGAGTGGGTCAGCGGCCTCGCGAGTGGGCTGTTGGAAAATGAAGTCAGCACCCTCTGCCCTCCCGTGCCCTCACGTGTGCGCTCTTGCCCTTCTGCCTCCCACCACGGGATGACACAACATGAAGGCCTTGCCACATGCTGGCCCCTGCTCTTGGGCTTCCCAACCTCCAGAACCATGAACCAAGCACATTGCCAGGTTTATACATCACCCAGCCTGTGAGATTCTGTTACAGCAGCAACACAACACAACACAACACAACACAACACAACACAACACAACACAGACGAAGACAACCAAACACCCGAATATCCTGGTCCAGCCAAGCTGACACATAAAATGAGCCATCACGGAGGGTTCACACGGGATGAGCTGGCATGGCCAGAAGTTGAGCCTATTCTGAAAGTTCCTCCGGGCCCAGTCAGCCTTTCACAGTGGTCCTGTTTGAAGTGAGGGGTGATGGCTAAGAAGGAGAACGTGCACTGCGAGATTGTACTGCTGGTGCTGAAGTGGGGCACCTGGGGAGCCCCGGAAAGCAGGCACATCTCAGGGGTTTGCCACGCTGCACTGAACCTGCTTCAACAGTGACATCATGTGGCCATGACAAGCAGTGACAGCAGTAGACAGGTAAGTGGACCTCAGAGGCAGAAATGGCCCCTTCTCTTCCGAGCAAGTCTCTCAGGATCTCAAACAGTCATAGGACAGGTGTGGGGCAGGTTCAGGGTCAGGAGTGTGGAGAGGGAGCCCCCAAAAGGGACTAAGAGCTTCCTGCTGGTTGGGCACAAAAGCCTTCAGTGGTTCATTGGAACAGTACAGGGGTGTTTGCTATGCCAAAATGGTGAGTCCGAGCACACAGACCTGGCTAGAATTAAAACTCAGCAACTTCCTCCCACAGTCCCAGCATGCACAGCGGTGGCAGACGCCCTACAGGATTCCCCACGCTGAGAGTGGCAGAGTTTGAGTTACGACTTCTTATTGTTTCCTTGCTGGATTTCCCAGAGGCAGTTGAGGTTTGAGGCCAGTGGCGTGAGGCAAGCGCCCACAGGTGTGCAACTTTGGGAGTGTTCTCTCCTCCTTCTGGAGCAGGAGTGTTCCCTGCGTGGCGTGGGGGAGTATGTGTGTTTGGAAGGTCCAGAGAGTGGCATTTAGTGCCTGCCAGGTGCCAGGATGGGGCTGGCCGCTTTATTTTTATTATGTGCTCATACCTTCTATCACCCTACGACGGGGTCTTAAAGCCCCTGCTTTGTGTCGGGGAACTGAGGCACAAGGCTTTGGCAAGCACCCACACGTGTCAGAACCTGGGAAAACAGAGGATTCCTGCACTGAAGGCACCCTGGGAACGGGTGCATTCTGTGGCTCCCTCCTTACGAAGCACAGGAAGCCCACCCTGCCCCGACTCCCTGGCATGCAGACAGTGCTTCCACCACAACAATTTGCTTTCAGGGTTTTGTTCTCAGAGCCAGCAGAAGAATACGGGTCCGCTCCTTGTTCATGGCTCAGTTACCCAGCAATCTGCAATTACAAGATGGTGGGAAAGTCTCCTCTTACTTGGTGGTAACTGGAGTGAATCCTGGGCAGCTCTCTGAGGACCAGGCTTAGAAGTAGTGAATGAACTTTATTCCCCTCCTTCTTCGGTGCCAAAGCCCCTCCGAGTGGAACCTACAGTCTCATCGCAGAGAACCATACAAAAATTGCAAAACCACCTATGAGTCTGTTTTGGAAAGGAAATACCTTACAATCTGGGGATAGTTTCTCCCTAAGCTGCTTCCTATTCATCATAAATTATTTTTTAAATACATTTTTTGTTCCAAGTAAGAAACTTATTCACGGGGCCAGCAGGTGGTGTGGTGGTTAAAGCATTGGACTCCCACATGACTGACCGTGATTCGAGCTCCAGACCTGGTGGCTTGCCTTCTCTCTCTCTGTCTCTCTCTGGTCAAATGGAAGGACAATAATAATAAACAACAACAATTTTTTTTTTTTAAAAAAAGAGACTTATTCACATGGGATAATGCTTGCATAGGCTTTGGGATTAGTTCTTGAACTGAAATTCTGATAATATCAAGCAAATGATTCAATCTCTCTGAGGCTCAGTTCCTCTCCTCTGAAAACGGCTGTAACATCTTTTGCACCTGGCTGCTGTGGGAGGCTGATTGCATTCACGAAGGTAAAATGCTAATTGTAAAGGCTGAACTCGTGTGAAGCATTGCAATCTGTAGGTCATAGGATCTTATGGAAGAGCTTACTCCCCTCTACGCATTGGATGAGTAAGCCTCCAAATTCAAGGCAATGCAGGCACACGAATTCCTAAGGGCTGGATTCTGCCCTGAAGGGCACTGGTCAGCCCTTTTCCCCAGGGCTCTCAGTTGGTAATGGTTGGAGCACAGAAGGCCCAAGTTCCTGCCCCCAAACCTCTAGGGGCAGCATAGCACACAGAGCTTGCCTCAAGAAGCCGAGGGTGCCATGGCTTGGCTCTGGG
>NW_006201352.1:1353075-1356034 GCF_000334495.1 Tupaia belangeri chinensis
CATTTGGTCCCTGACCCTGCCGTTGTCTGCCTGCCAGACTGTGGCAGTTGGTTTTCACCTCGTCAGCGAAATAGCGAGGGCCATGGCAACAAGCAAATGTTCCTCCCAGGGTCATTGTGAGGATTATGAGCTCCAGTGAGCAAAGTGGGAGGGGGCCATGCTGGCTCCTGGGAAATGCTGAGTGTTAGAGTCTACCCAGCCCTTTCCCCTCTGTAGCTTGGTCCACCTACGGGGCCGACGCTTCGCTCTGTGACAGTCTGAAAGGCAGGAGGGCAGAGCACACCCGGGAGGCCTCCCCAGTGTCCGCAGGCTGGTGGAGAGCTCTCACTGGGGGGCAGGTCAGTGTCAGGGGATTACGACTCACAGGGATGATCCTCAATATATGGTCCTGCTTACATTTTCCCTCGTGTTACTCAGAACTTGTCCTTCCAGAGAGGGGAGTCTCTTTCCCACCCTAGTCCACCACCTGCCCTCGCCCTGGACCCAGGCCCTTCTCCAGGTCGTCCTGTGCGAATCACCACCATCTTTCTGGACGCAGTGACTTGTGCCACAGCCTGTGCCAGGCGTGGGCCACCGCGAGTCCTGCACCTGGTAGGTGCATCTCGGCCCCAGCCTGGCGGGCACCAATACCCACTTCTTCCTGTGAGGGTGAGCATGCATCAGTGGAATCTGGGCTGCCTCTCCAGTGCTCCCCAGCCCCAGTCACATGCCTGTGGCCCCTCTTTCTGTGACCCGTACTTCACAGAGATGGGTGCTGTCCGTCCTCGGTGACTGAGATGGTTTTTCTGGTTGGTGGGGCTGGGACCCTGTCCTTGGAAGCAACGGGCTCCTTCGTTCTAATGAGGATCGTCTTAGCTGGGGAACTGTGACTGCGAGGGTCTAATTCTGAGACCCAGGAGCTCCTCAGATGGTGCTGAGTCCACCTCAGGCCTGCTCCTTCTCTCTGGGCGCCTCTGTCAGATTAACCATCCAACACGAGAGCCTGCTGATATACCCCATGCTCCCCCACTTCAAGCCCTAATCCAACCAGCCAGGGGCATCACTGGGGCTGTCCTCATCCAGCCAGTCAGCAAACTAGTCAGGGGTATCATTGGGGCTGTCCTCATCCAGCCAGTCAGCAAACATAGACCGAGTCCCTGCCACCTGCCTGGAACTGTGCTGAGCACTGAACACCGTCTCTGTGCTCAGACTTGCGATCCAGAGAGATCGAGACGCGAGAAGAGATAGTTGGGCCAGCATGGCATACCCGTGCGCCTTGTGAAGGGAGTGGAGCAGGGAAGAGGCTGAGGCATGCAGGGCTGTTTGAGATCACACAGCATCACGAATGGAACCCTATTTCCAGCCATGCTTGGAATCATGTTTGTCCCTGGACTGTGGTGGGTCCACAGGGCTCAGAGCGAGAACAGGGCCCCTTCCCCATCTTCACAGGGGTGGGCTCAGCCATCCCCATGGGCTGTTTCAGCTCCAGCATTCTCTGGGCCAGGATTAAACGTTAATTTATAATGGGGTCTGCTAAAGGCATCTCTGGTTGCAGCCGCGAGGCAGATTACTCTGGAATCTCGGTGGAATGAATTAGAGGCCTGCTATTGGCAGTCAGCGTCTGAGACCTAACCAGGGAAAGACGACAATTTATGCTGTGTGGAAAAGAAAGATAGTTCTCTTGTTTTTGTGCCAGAAGAACACCGTAGGATAGGGGCCTGGAGACGCAAAACCAAAGCTGTGTCGACCGGAAAACTTTTGTTTTTATTTATGAGACTGATTTGTATACGTTAAGGCCAATTGGTAGAAATTGGTCCACTTGCAAATTGGCAGACAGAGAAAAATCTTGATTTGGGACTGAAAGCAACCAAACTAAAGCAATAAAAAGAATCACTTCCATTAACTTTAAATGCAGACTCCAAGCTTCTATTTCTTCTTCAATTCTTAACTTTTCATTGTAAAAGAGTTTAAAATAGCTTATAGAGACACAATTTGATAAGATACAAATAAATAAGGGAGGTGGGCTAGCAAGTGCCATGGTGGTTAGAGCGTTGGACTCCCACATGGCTGACCACGGTTCAAGTCCCAAACCTGATGGTTTGCTTTCTCACTTTCTCTTTCTCTATCTTTCTGGTCAAATTAAAAAATAATTATAATTCTTTAAAAAAAATAAAAGAAATCAAGGAGGAGAACCAATAAGGGTGGAATAATAAAATAAGGCCAGAGAAAAGATAATACATATTACTGATATACAGACAGGAAGAGATAAAACAGTAGATAATACAGATAACACACACACATAATACTCTAGTAAAATTAAAAGTTCATTTTAAATGTCCTTAAATTGAGATATAGCATCCATACATCAGGTTAAAAAAAAAAAAAAACTTGCACAGTTCAGCTCAATTTTTACCTGTCTATGCAGCCTGTAGCTATCAGCTAGATAAAAGAATAAGGATATAGAATTTAGAATGGCTCTAGAACATCAGTAGGTACTGTTGCAGATTCTGGTATGCTTAAAATTTCACGTAAAACACTCCTTGCGTCTGGCTTGTTAGGCACTCTAAAACATGGATGAGATTTCTGAAGGCTGTTACCTGTAGTTGGACCTTGCTTTTTTTCACGGCTATGTATTCTCTTGTGTGAATGTACCATCACATACTTATCTGTTCTACGGGTGATAAATACTTGAGCCATTTCTCCTTTTTGGCTGTTACACATAAACTGCCATGTACATTCTTGGACCTGTCTCTTGGGGGATTTAAGCACTCACTTCTAGGGGTTGTATGCCCCGGATTTGGATTGTTAGTTTATGCAGTATGTGTACGGCCAGAAAATGCCAAGCATTTTCCAAGTAGCTGTTCTATTTTAGACTTCAGAAGCATATGAGCATTCTTGGTCACATCCTTGCCCACACTTGGTGTTGTCAGTCTTTAATTTCATCCGTTCCCATGAGGTTCATAATGTTTCTATAAGACTT
>NW_006201352.1:1356049-1371366 GCF_000334495.1 Tupaia belangeri chinensis
TTTCCCTACTCTGCTCAATCATTTACTTTCTGAGAACACAAGCATTGATTTGCAATGGAATCCACCATTCACTAGACCTTGGGGAAGGGCACATGAGCCAGGTCTGAGCCAGTCAATGCACTTTGCCCTATTGTACTCACTGGCTTGCTGTGAGCCACTAGACAGAGGCTCAGGCTGGTCCAGCTGAATCTTGCTGAATCTGGTTTCCTCTGGTAGGTATTCTGCAGCTACAAGGGGAGAAGTGGTCTAAAAATAGAGTCAACATGAGGCAGTGAACCAAGAAGACAAGAGCAAAAGCAGACAAAGACATTGTTTGACCCCCTGACTGCAGCCATGTCTGCAACTATGTCTCCCCCGAAAGTGGCATATTCCCTTTTAGGCTTAAGCCTAGTTGAATCAGGTTTTCAATTTATCCTGACACAAAGAATCTTTTTCTTTTCTTTTTTTTAAGAGAGAGATTTTTTTTGTTAGAAGGCATGTGTACTCGCCAGAGAGACAGAGAGTGATAGAGAGACATAAAGCAAGAAATCGCCCCCCCCCCCGGGGATGGCCCCAATACAATCCCTTCTCCTCCAGTCTCCTCTCAGGATTTTAGGCATGCATGCACACGCGCCCAGTGTGAGTTATATAAGCCGCTGGGTCTGAGAGTAGAACCATAGTCGACTATGTGGGAGTCCTGTGACATAACCATTACTCTATTTACTGGTCCCAATAATCTTTTTCAATGCTCTACAAGTCTTTTTTTGGGAGAGAGGTTTTTGCTATAGGGTGTATGCGCTCGCCAGAGAGACAGAAAGCGAGAAATCATCCCCCAGGGGGGATGGCCATGCCGCAATCCCTTCTCCTCCATTCTCCTCTCGGGATCTTGGGCACAAATGCACACACGCCCGGTGTGAGTTTAAGCCACTGGGTCCAGGACACGAACCGCAGTCGACTACATGGGAGTCCAGTGACATGACCATTATGCCAACTGCTGGTCCCGATGCTCTCAAAGTCCTAAAACCCACTTCAACATTGTTGTGACTACAACTCCAGGCTTCCCCAACTGTGAATCTTTTTGCTGTGCTCAGAGTCTTTGCAGAGACTGCACACTCTCCATGGAAGACTCTTTCTCTGTATGGTGGGCTCTTTTGCATTCTTTAGTTGTTTTTGTTTTTTTTTTCCTTGATCACAGAAGGAAAAAATGAGCTAGCCAGAGAGAGAGATTTTTTTTTTCCTTAATCGCTGAAGGAAAAAATGAGCTAGCCAGAGAGAGAGAGAGAAAGAGAGAGAGAGATCACCCCTGATGGGGCATGGGCGTGCTGCAATTCTTTTCCCCCTTTCTCTGTCCCATCATGATCTGGGGCATACACAAACATGCACGTGTTTTTCAAGTCTCCAGGAGCAGGACTGAAACCATGGTTGGCCATGTAGGATCTGGCTCCCTGTGCATAGGGCCTAACCACCGAGCTCTGGCCCGACCCTGTGCCTCCTCTGCGATGTCTCCTTCTGTGATGCTCTCTAGCAGCACCCCGTTTCTGTGTGGCCCTCGTGCTGGGCCTTCATAGCTCGTCTTACCTGCTTACTGCTTTAACGGAGTCCTCCATCTGTCCATCATCTCCCTGAGGTCAGGACATTCTTCTCGATTTTCATAGGCAACCCCGTATCTAGCACAGTGCCTGGCTCATCAAGGCAAGCCGTCAGTCTTTGTTGACTGACTGAATCTAACTACTGTAGCCTTGGTCTGGGTTCACATCCACTCTCACTGATGACCTCACTCTCAGGTTAGGTCCCCCCGCCCCAGCCTGCATGTCTTAGTTCGGGTTCTCTCTGAAGCAGAACCTGGGACATGAACTTGGGAGGGATGGGAAGTGAGACAGGGAAGGAAAGGAAGACAGTGAGTAAATAATTTGTTATAAAACAGGTTACGGCTTATGCCTACTGGGAACTCTGGGAAAGAGAACAGACATCCTAGAGTCATTCCACCCGAAGGAGAGGGAACTGAGGGTTTGCATCCCAAGCATCCCCAAGTCACCGAATAAGAGCTATTTACCAAAATGCATGGTGTCCTGGCCCTTCTAGCTCTGCCTGTGGTGGCCAAATAAAGCCTCTGGCAGGAAAACACAGGTGCCAGCTTTGGGAAATGGGGCGGTGTGCTCGGAATTGGAGAGGCCAGGGCGACGCTCCTCGTATTTGTCCCACGGCCCAGCTGGGCTCCTTCCCACCACCCACTGTCCTGAGGAACTTCTCTGATGGGCCGAGCACCTGCTTTGTACTCGGCCGGGCTCGACTACCTCTTTTGTAGCTGTGTAACTTCACCCAGTTTGCTTTCCTGGGATGGACTTCAACTCCCTTCTCTCTGAAATGGGGATGGCAAGCTCACACTCGGGCCGTTCTCAGGACTCATGCTCAGATGGCTGCGGAGTGCCTGGCCAGGGTTCTGGCCGTAGCCATGGCCTATGGTACAGTATCCTACCTCTCCACCCAAGCACTGACCCTCCAGCAAGCATCACCATACTCTTTGTTCTTCTCAAGGACCAGGTTGCCAAGAGGGAGCTCAGTGTGGCAAGTCTGAAGCGAGGGCTGCTTGACATGCTGATGGCTCCCGAACACCTCCTTCTAGGCTTTTCTAACATGCTCACTTTTACTACCGAAGTGTGCTGGGGGCTCGTGGCCTGTGGCCAAGAGAGGATTAGACCATTCCTGAAAAGTCTCAAATGAACAAATGAATAGCCGTGTCCCCAAAGCACTCCAGTGAAGAATGCCTTCTCAATTCAGTTTCAGAGAGCTCGTCTGTGGCAGCCGCAGGCCTCCTGGAAGCACAAGAACTCTGAACAGCGTCACTCGGGATCTCAGCAGAAGGCATTCAAGGGCCCAGCAGATGGCGTAGCAGGTACGTTGCTGGACTTCCACATGGCTGACCGTGGATGGAGTCCTGGACCCGGTGACTTGAAAATCATGCCAGGTGTGTGTGTGTGTGTGTGTGTGTGTGTGTGTCTAAAATTCCTGGAGGAGAGAAGGGGTTGCAGCATAGTTATCCCCCCAGGGGGTGATTTCTCACTTTCTCTTTCTCTGTCTCTGTCTCTCTTTCTCTCTCCCCAAGTGTGCATGCCCTAGGGCAAAAGCCTCTTTTTTCATTTTTATTTTTTTAAAAAGAAGACATTCAAAATGCCTGGGGAATTTCTGCCATGGCCAGGAAGGGCGAAATTGCCATGACTCCTCTCAAAGCTCCAGCCCCTGACCGTTTTCAAAGCCCTTTCATGTCCAGCCTCTCCTTTGATCCGTGAAACCAGCCCTACTGTGAGCAGGCCAGGGCGGACTCATTAGAGCCATGTAACATGGACCAAGGGAGGCCAGAGAGGAAGCTACAGCGAGTGGCCCGCAGCAAGGCTCAGGAGCCGGAGTGGGATAGCCTGCTGTCTCCTGCCTGGGGCATTTTTGCCAGCGAGGCCTTCTGCACCCCAATATCAAACCCTGAAGTTCCGGAAGAGAGGCGGACGCCAGTCCCTTCCTGCCTTTTAAAGAGACCTCTCTCTTGTCCCCACCCCCTTCTTCTTTAGTAAGTAGAACCATTAGTTTTTATTGACGGGACTAATGCTTTTCATTTAGGGCCAATTACAATAGGAAGGGAGCCGCTTAAGGGTAACTGGGTGATGAAAGGCCCCCATTAGGGAACAAGCTCAGGAGCTGCTGTTTCCCATTTGTAATGCCGGCTCCACATGCGAGTCATATTTAAGCCATAAACGGTGGCGCCCAGGGAGCACTCGTGGGTTGCCTTGAGAAATCCAATACTTTTATCAAATCGCCAGATGGCCCTGTATTAGAGAAACCATTTATTTAATTTATTTTTTCCCCTCAGAGCTGCCTAGAGTCTCAGAAGCTGGCTCCACCTAACCCCACGGACCTTCCAGTAGCATCCACGCTCTTGCTCGAAATAATTGTCCTTAGGGTTTTATTGGCGCCCCCATGGCTGCTTGTAAACTCTGGCTCATTCCCCCCGCCCCTTTTTATTTTGCAATTTTGTTCAAAAGGGGAGAAAATGCATAGGTATTCAGTGCTCTCCTGCTGCTGGGTGCTGGGTCCTGGGACCTGGGACCTGGGGCCAGGAAACGGGTATATTCAATCGTTTAGTCTGTTCAGGACACCACCTGATGTCCCCATTTCACAGATGAGAACGCGAAGGCTTGCTGTGGGCCCGTAGCTTGCATAAGCCATGAAGAAGAGAGGAGGGGTGCCAGCCCAGGGCTGTTTGCCTCCTTCAGAGCTGCAGATACTCTGAGCCCACTCAGAACCCCTAATAGCCTGATGCATCGTGTATTTACACAGCATTTCCCCCTTTAAACCAGACACTTGGCAGGGCCCGTGATTACGTAGAGGATCCCCAGATGATTACGGTGTGGTGTCTGGGCTTCCCAGAAAGTTTTGGCATTCATGGCTGCCTTTTTTCCCCTTAAGGTTGTGAAACTAAACTGGTGTGTTCCCTAAGGGGCCTGGGCCGGGAGGGGCTGGGGAGCAGGGCTGGGGAGTGGGAGTGCAGGCGAGCGATCTGGGAGAGGAGCACGCACACACACAGAAGTGAGGAGCGTAAAGGCACATTGGGCAGGACAGAGACTCGGGGATGTGCAGAGGGAATTCTATCTGGGGTGGGTGGAAAACGGAGCAGGAAGTTGAAATCTGCTTTGAAAACCATCAGATCCTGTGGGCGGACTGGCTTCAGCAGGGTGGGAAAGTCCAGAATTCTCTGGCTCCTGCTTGAGCTGTCATTCCCAAGAGGAGGGGCATGGTCCACACTTTGTGGCTGGAGGGAACCCGCGCCGACCAGGAACTGCAAGGACGGATGCTCTTTTCCTGTAAGGAGTCCTCATTCTACGGGGGAGGAGCGGATAGATAACAGCGAACTGCATTCTGCCCACCATGGGGTGATGGGAGTAGCCCCACGAGAGGGTCGCCACTTCACCTGCACCCCCATCCTTTGCAGTATGGAACTGATTTCATGATAGAGGCAGGGAAGTTGAGTCCAAGGAGGCTGTCATTGACCAAAAGCCCTCGTGAGTGAAGTGGGAGGCTGGGATTTGAACCTCTCACCAGGCTCCAGGACCAGCCCTATCACTACACAGAGCTCCCTCTCAGGCAGAAGGCGGGGGAGGGGGAAGTAGGCACCAAGGAGGGAAGGGGCAGCTCAAGCTTGAGGCCAGGGTCAGTTCCTGGGAGAAGGCAGTGCTAGAACCAAGTGAGGGAGATGGGAGGAGAGGGCATTCTAGGCCCCGGGGCGGGGGACGCTGACAAAGGTCTGGAGGCCTAACTCCACCCAGGGTACCTGGGAGCCTGAGAGGCATTAGGGAAGACTGATCTAGAGGGAGTTTTGGGAACTCAAGCAGCCCCCCTGTCACCAAGCCTGGGTGAAGCCTGGGCCATGCAGATGAATAAGGAAGATACACACAATGGCTGTGTCCCCAGGTTCTCTGTGGCCCTATTTGTGAGGCTCTGGGGACAAAGAACTCTGATGGACTGTGGGAATACAGTGAGACGCAAATCATGTCTGTGACTTGGGGGTCAAGAGTGCTCACAGCCCCAAGAAATTACCTTTCTGTTCGAACCAGCACTTGCTTCAGATGCAGAAAGAAAACCATAGCCCTCTAAGAAACACCAACAGCCCATCACATCCCTTCTCTCCTGTATTAGCCAACGGTTCACGCTGAAATAATGGCAAGAAGGAGAAGGGAAGACAGGGCAATCCTTCCTTTCTTTCCCTTTGGGCCCATTACTCCTCAGTGAACTGAAGCAGAGAGCGGCGACAGAGCGTCTGCATATCCAGCCGGCTGCGTGGCTGTGCTGCTCAGGTGCTGATGCTTCACGGTTCAGGCCACACAGGAGGCCGGGTTCGCTTCATCGCCACCCCTACCTCCCCACCCCACCCCAGTACCTGGACACTATGCCTGTGCTGCAGTGTAGCTACTCAGGAGGCCAAGACAGAAGCATCGGGACAGGCTGAGACTCTCTTTAAAAAAACGTTAGAGCAACAACAGCAACAAATAAGGCGTGCCTATCGAAGAGTGACGTGAAGACAGCTGAGTTGGGCTTGCGTCGTGTTCCCACTTCCCGGGAAAGACAGAAATGCACGTGGTGCCGTGAGAGGCCTGCAGCTGTGCAGTCCCTGCCGCTTCGCCCCATTTAAACGCTCTTGGATTTCCTCGAAAACTGGTATCACGCGCTATGGAGATGAACCACAAAATCCAGGCTAATAATACAGGAGTTTAATGTGTTTGAAAGTTAGAATGTCATTAGATAGAAACGACAATACCGAGTGGAAAGGGCCGGCTTCAGGACCCGCTCACTGCGGCAGCCAGCGCCCACGAGGTCAACCACAGCAGCTGTTCGTTCGTCTGTTTTTAAGAGCGATTTATCACTAGAGGGCACTTGTACTAGCCAGAGAGACAGAGAGAGAGAGAGACAGAAAGTAAGAAATCACCCCCTGGGAGGATGGCCACGCAGCAATCCTTTCTCCTCCATTCTTCTCTTGGGATTTTGGGCACGCACGCACATGCACCTGGCATGTGTCCAAGCCACCAGGTCTGGGTCTTGAACCATAGTCCACTACACGGGAGTCTAGCAACATAACCATTACACCATTTGCTGGTCCCCAGCCGCACTTTGAATCCTGGCCCTGGCAGCTTGAAAATCACACTGAGCATGTGTGTGCCTCAAATCTCGACAAGGTGAAGAAATGGAGGACAAGGAGTCACGGCGTGACCATCCTGCTGCGAGGTGCTTTCTCCTCTCCCTCTCTCTCTGGCTAGTGCAGGTGCCCCCTGGCAAACTAGAAAAAAATGATATGTTCTATGAGTCAAGGGGAACTGTGGAAGAATAAGAAAACCTTTACACTTCAGTACCTTTTTTTTTTAAAAAAGAGGTTTTTGCTATAGGGCACATGCACGCGCCAGAGAGACAAGAGAGAGACAGAGAGACAGAAAGTGAGAAATCTGGGCACGCACGCACATGCACCTGGCATGTGTCCAAGCCACCAGGTCTGGGTCTTGAACCATAGCCCACTACACGGGAGTCTAGCAACATAACCATTACACCATTTGCTGGTCCCCAGCCGCACTTTGAATCCTGGCCCTGGCAGCTTGAAAATCACACTGAGCATGTGTGTGCCTCAAATCTCGACAAGGTGAAGAAATGGAGGACAAGGAGTCACGGCGTGACCATCCTGCTGCGAGGTGCTTTCTCCTCTCCCTCTCTCTCTGGCTAGTGCAGGTGCCCCCTGGCAAACTAGAAAAAAATGATATGTTCTATGAGTCAAGGGGAACTGTGGAAGAATAAGAAAACCTTTACACTTCAGTACCTTTTTTTTTAAAAAAAGAGGTTTTTGCTATAGGGCACATGCACGCGCCAGAGAGACAAGAGAGAGAGAAAGTAGACAGAGAGACAGAAAGTGAGAAATCACCCCCCGCCATGGGGGATGGCCACACCGCAATCCCTTCTCTTGTCTCCTCTCGGGATCTTGGGCACGCACGCACACACACGCGCCCAGCATGAGTTTTAAGCCACTGGGTCCGGGACGCAAACCCCGGTCAACTACATGGGAGTCCAGCAACATAGCCATTATGCTAACTGCTGGTCCCACTTCAGTACCTTTTTAAAAGTTTTGTTCTTCTATAAGCGAGAGAGACAGAGAGAGAGGGAAGGAGAGAAGGCAGGAGAGTGAGGCTGAGCGCACCTCCAGCAGGATCCTGACACCCCTTCCAACCAGCCTTCACCAGCTCTAGATCATGGGCATATGTGTGCCCGTCGTACTCAGAGAGGCCTCGAGACTTGAACCGAGAACCTTCCCACATGAACCTGCCTGGTAGAACATCACGTTTTACCAATGCACCCCGTGTGGCCCCCATTTCAGTGCTTTTAACAGCACTTTGGTTCGGTTCGGCCACGGCCCCTGAACCACCTCTAGAGCTCTCTGCCCCTGAAGGGCTGACTACTTTGGGGTCATCCCTCTGTCTGTGCGAACAGCAATTTTCACAAGTCCTGGCCCCTCTCCAGACCTCAGTTTCCCCACTGGCAGAATGAAAGGGGCAGCAAATGGCTCAGAATTGCTGACAGGAGACTCGTCTTGGTCGGCGGCTCGGGGCTGGAATCCGGCTTCGCTAGCGTGTGGTCGTGGCCTTGGACACGTTTAAGCTCTTGGGCACTTCACTGCGGCCTCTGGAAAGTAAGGGCAGCCCCGCTGACTCGCAGCGCCTGTGCGCACGGGGCAGCCTCGACCTCGTGGCCATATGTCAGCTTCATTTCCTTCACGTAGAAAATGGGGCACACTACTTCGCAGAGTTGGCACGAGACGGGCTGAGTGACACCGATGGCGAAAGAGTGGAGACCTGGTGAATGACGGGGTGCTATTGTCTGTATGCTATTATTAAGGCTCGTAGGTGTACAACCGTGGTGGCCGCTCTTGTCGGTCCCTGTCCAGGACATCTCTCGGAGCAGCACCCGCCTGCTTCTGTGACGTTTTCCCCCAGACGTGGATTTCAGGAGGCAGCCATTCTCCCACGCGACCCTCCTCTGCCTGTTGTTGATTGGTCCGTGGGTGTCTCCATCAGTGGCCTTTACCAGATTTCCTGACTCAAAGGCATATCATTGTTTCCCAGGGTATCCATTTCAAGAGGCAAAGCCTAGGAGGGGCCAGAAGCTGTTTCCCGTCTTTTGAGACATTTTTTACAGAGGATGATGCAAGAAGCTTAGGCAGAAAAGGACAACGCTCACAGTGGTCCCCAGGCCAGGCTCTGGCTGCTTTGCCCAGAGGAGTCTCCATGCCCTTCCATGGCTCTGAGAGACACTACAGCTGTCTCTTTATCTAAACTTCTAGCGCTTATATTGCAGAGTGCTACAAAATGTTTCATAAAATGACGCTTTCTCCTCCTAGCAGAGACCATAAGCAGCTTCCTGAAGGGCATGCTTGGTACAGTCTCAGAATAGTGATGGCCAGCAGGTGGCATGGAAGTTAGGGCGCTGAACTCTCATATGGCTGTGGTTCGAGTCCTGGACCCACGCTGAAACTCACACTGGACAGTATACATGGGTGGCCAAAATCCCAGGAGGAGAATGGGAGAAGAGATTGCAGCATGGTGATCCCCTGGAGGGTGACTTCTCACTTCACCTCTCATTGTCCCTCTCTCTGTCTCTTGGGAGCACATGCCCTACGGCAAAACCTGAAAACAAACAAACAAAAAGAATGAGGTGGTGAGATTCACTCCGGGGGAAGCCTGGAGGCGTCAGTGGCTGGGCAGCCCCCAGATCAGCTGCAGGCTCCCTGTACTCCAGGGACGGTAGTGGGGCGGACTTATTTAACGTTATTTTGGGCAAGGCTCTGGCGACCACCTAGTGCGGTCAGTAATGCTGGTTCCTTCCCTACCCTTCCCTAATTCATTCATCTGCTCCCGCATTGATTCAATCAGCAGGTCTCTCAGTTCTGCCGGAAGAAACTAAGTAAAATATTTTGGCACCTTCAAAGAAAGCAAGAGTGGTATGAATAAAACAATTCTGTCTCCCCCTCATACCTCCACACACATATACATGTGCCCTGCTTTTTTTTTTTTTTTTTTTTTTTTAAGAGAGGTATCTTTTGCTATAAGGCAGATACACTTGCTGGAGAGACAGGTATGACTGAAAGCAATAAATCATCCCCCCAGGGGGGATGGCCACACCACAATCCCTTCTCTTCAGTTCTTCTCTCGGGATGTTGGACACATATGCACACTTGCCTGGCATGAGTTTCAAGCCTCCGGGTCCAGGACTTGAACCGTGGTATACCATGTGGGAGTCCAGTGATGTAACCATTATGTCATCTACTAGTCCCCACATACCCTGCTTCTAATCTCCAACTACGGTTGTAATGGCTGGACCTGTAGCTGCCATCTTGCAACTTGGAGACCACAAGCAAGGGAAGGAAAGGTCAACAAGCTAGGAAAGGCAGAGAGGAAAGATCGAGAAAGCCTGGAATCTTTACGACACCCTTGAACTGCAGTGTTAATCCTAAACTGCTCCCTCCAGACTTCTCATTATGAGAGAATGAAAAGTTCCTACTGCTTAAACCAAAACTGGTTATTCAGTGACTTGTAGCCCAACACATTTGTAACTGATCCAACTCCTAGAATTTGAGTGCCAGAAGTGTTCTTCAAGGTCGTCTGTTTCAGTTTGGGTCACAATCCCTGCCCCATCCCCAAACAGCTATGGGATATTGGTCAAATTTCTATTACTCTATATACCAGTTTTTTAAAAGAGGTTTTTGCTATAGGGCATGTGCAGTTACCAGAGAGACAGAGAGAAACAGAGACAGAAAGTGAGAAATCACCTCCCAGGGGGATGGCCATGCTACAATCCCTTTTCCTCCATTCTCCTTTCAGGATTTTGGGTATACATACATGCTTACCCGGTGTGAGTTTTAAGTTGTCAAGTCCAGGACTCAAATTGCAGTTGATGATATGGGAGTCCAGTGATGTAACCATTATGCCATCTGCTGGTCCCTGCCTCTATTTTCTTTTTTTTTTTAACATAATGAAGAATGATGTTGGTAATAGTAATGCCTTCTTGCATAAAGTTGATAGGATCAGATAACTTAATACATGGAAAATGTGGATTATCTCAGTATACTAGAAATCGATGGAAACATCCTCAACTTGATAAAAGGCACCTACAAAAATTCAACAGCTTGGGACCAGCAGTTAGCATAATGGTTATGTCACTGGACTCCCATGTAGTCGACTGCGGTTCGTGTCCCGGACCCGGTGGCTTAAAACTCACGCCGGGCGCATGTGCGTGCATGCCCAAGATCCCAAGAGGAGAATGGAGGAGAAGGGATTGTGGCGTGGCCATCCCCTCTGGGCGGTGATTTCTCGCTTTCTGTCTCTCTGTCTCTCTCTGTCTGTCTGGCGAGCGCACGCGCCCTATCGCAAAAACCTCTCAAAAAAAAAAAAATGGTCAACAGCTAAAATCATACTAATGGAGAAAGACCAAACAAATGCTTTCCTCCTCATATCAGGAAAACGTCAAGGGTGACGGCTCTCACTACTTCTATTTAACATTGTGCAACAGGTTTTAGCTAGTACGACACAGCAAAAAGAAAAAAAACAAAAAACAAAAAACCAAACAAACAATGAAAGCCATTTATATCAGAAAGGAAGACGTAAATTGTCTTTTTTGTCAGATAACAGGATCATCTATGTAGAAAATCCCACGGAATCTACACAAAAGCTACTACAACTAGTAACTGAGTCTGGCCACTTTTTGCGTTATGGGATGAAGATACATCACTATATTGTATTTTCGTATATTAGTAATAAACAATCAGACATTGTAAATACAAAAGAACAAGTATCAGGAGTCAGCAAATCTCTGTAAAGGACAAGATAGTACAATTTTCAGGCATGTAATATATATGTATGTGTGTATATATACATATACATACAGTCCTCTGTCAGTTCATTGTACCAGTTGACTTGGTGGCTTCTGAGGGCTCCCTTTCTGGCTTATGGACAGCTTCCTTCCCTCTGTGCTCACATGACCTCAACTCTGCTGTTCTAGAGCAAAGAGCAGCCATGGATAATAAGTAAATGAATGGGCACGGCTATGTTCTAGTAAGACTCTATTTGCAAAAATAGACAATGAGTCAGATTTGGTCAACTGGTGATACTTTGCCAACCCCTGCCATACATAACAGCAAACAAGTAAACTTTTGTTTTTTTAGATATTTGCCATAGGGTGTATAAACTTGCTGGGGAGAGACAAAGAGAGAAAGGGAGAAATCACTCCCTAGAGGGATGGCCACACCGCAATCTCTTCACCTCCATTTTCCTCTCAGGATTTTGGGCATGCACGCACATGCACCTGGCATGTCTTTCAAGCTGTTGGGTCCCACAGGGTAGGCCATGTGGGGTCCAGCACCTTAACCACCATGTCACCTGCTGGCCCCAAATATATTTGAAAGGATATATTTGACAAAGGATGTGTAATATTTATATCTTAAAAGCCACAAGATATTGTAAGAGAAATTAAAGAATACATAAGTAAATGAACAAATATGCTGTGTTTCTAGACTGAAAGAGTCATTATTGTTAAGATTAGGTGTCATTTCCATCCAAATTCATCTATGAAGTCTGTGAAATCCCTGTCAAAATTCCCAGGAGGCCCCGGGGGCTCACGCCCCCGGCGCGCAGCAGCAGCAGCAGCAGCAGCAGCCACGGCACCCGAAGTGAGCCCCGGGACGCGGCCGCGCCGCCACCCTTTGCTGAAAATCCTTCAGTGGCTCCCCATTTCCTCTGACTAAGAGGCACACCAAGCATCACATGGCCTGACCCTGTTTACTTTTTCATTCTCTCTCATAAAATGTTATGCCTCTCTCCTTGTTCTAGTCCTTGACAAACACCGCCTCCATTACTGTACAAGGCCTTTACGTGTGCTAGTCCACATGCCTAAAAGACTCTGCTTTCTTTTACTTTGTCATCTATCACTCCACTGGTAAACCTAAGCAATAAGTTACCTCGGCAGAGAAACAACTCTGAGCTCCTAAGTAAAAGTCCTTTTTAGCATACACTCGCAGCATCACGTCCCTTCATCACACTCACCACCCTGCAATTCTACATCTGTTTCTGGTATCTGATTAATTTCTATCTTACCAACCTGACTGTGAACTCAAAAAGGGCAAGCATCATGTCTATTTTTTCTCACCATGGTAACCTCGGTGCCTAGTAGGATGCCTGGCGCTAGTAAGCACTCAATAAATACTTGTTGAACAGAAGAAAATAATGTCCCAGAATGAAGGCAAGACAGAGTCTGAAAAAAGGAGTACTTTAAAGAGGTCAACAAGTGAAATGGTTGTCTCACAAGCACCTTAAGGCACTGGAAAGGTTAACTCAATGTCTTCCTGGCACTGGGTTGATTCAGTGTTACACTGAAGCCTTAGTGGGGAGGTTCATTAAAATTCCCAGATGCTTCAAACATTCTTTCTCCTCTTCCTCCCTTTTCCTTTCCTGAGCTAGGTGGTCCCTCCCTCCCCCATGACCTCACCACAGATGGCTGACTTTTGTTTTTCTAAGTTTCTACCTACAGATATAGAGATGGAAACTCATCTCTTGTGGACATTAAAACAAACCTCCAAATATATGGCAGGTCATGTGGTCAGATATGACAACAAGAGATATGATAAACTAGTCCAGTGACTGTGAAAGATTAAGAGGCATCCTGTCTAAGGACCACTCTAATTATCTAAAATCATAGACCCCCTTTCTTTACATCCCAATTAAAGCTTCTTGCCCCCACCCTTCCAGGCTGATGCAACTCTGCATCCAGTCCCTTTCCTCCCTTTGAAAAGTGAATATATTGTTTTCTATCCTTTTCTCTCTAAGTTTGTGAATTCTTCCACAGTCCTCAACCAGGGAAGCCTTAACATATTATAGAGATCGCTCTAACAAAAAGGGCCCACAAAGAAAAGTTTTTAAATGATTTAATTGATCTTAGAGGGATACCATAAATGGACTAGTTAAAAGAACAAGCTGCTAATACATTTTTAAATGTCTTATTAATTTTAAGAGCAGTGCAGTTCAAACTGTGCATAATATTTCAATACAGCAATATTAATAAAAAAAAAAAATCCCAGGAGGCATTTTCGTAGATGGTGACAAGCTGATTCTAAAATTTGTATGCAAAAGACCTAGATTAGCCAAAACAACTTGATATTTTGTTATAGCAGCCCAAACTAGCAGAGACCTGCCCATGTTTTTCTTTAATTATTTAATTCTATTTGTCATCATTATGATTTTAAAATTTTTCTACCAAGAGGGAGGGAAAGGGAGAGAGAGAGAGAGAGAGGAGAGAGAGAGAGAGAAAGAGGACTCGAACCATGGTCAGCCATGTGGGAGTCCAGTGCCTTTAACCACTATGCCACATGCTGGCCCCAGAGACCTACCCATTCCACACACATATGGTTAACTGATCTTCAACAAAGGTGTGAAGGCAATTTAGTTTCATCAAATGGTGCTGGAGAATTTAGATCTACTGATGCAAAAGAATAATAATAATAATAATAATAATAATAAATTAGCCTCTATCTATAACTGGTATCATATAGAAAACAACTCAAAATGAATTTCAGATTTTAAATATAAAATGTCAAAACTTGCAGAAGAAAACAGCATGAAAAAAATTTTTTTTTTTTTTGGAGAGATTTTCACTATAGGGCGCGTGCGCTCGCCAGACAGACAGAGAAACATAGAGACAGAAAGTGAGAAATCATCCCCCAGAGGGGATGGTCATGCCGCAATCCCTTCTCTTCCATTCTCTTCTTGGGATCTTGGGCACGCATGCACACGTGCCCAGCATGTTTAAGTCACCAGATCCGGGATGCAAACCGCGGTCGACTACGTGAGAGTCCAGCGACATAGCCATTATGCTAACTGCTGGCTCCCTAGCATGATAATTTTTTGTGACCTTGATTTAGGCACGAGTTTCTTAGAGACAGCACATAACACACAGTGCATATGAGAACAGGTCGATGAGCTGTGCTTCATGGAAATTAACCACTTCTTTTCTACAAAACACTTTATGAGTTTAAAAAGACGGGGCCAGTAGGTGGCATGGTAGTTAAGGTGCTGGACTCCCATGTAGCCAACCGCAGTTCGTGTCCTGGACCTGGCGGCTTGAAAATCACACCAGCCATGTGCGTGCACGCTTGAAAATCACACCAGGCATGTGCGTGCACGCCAAAAACCCCAAGAGGAGAACGGGGAAGAAGGGATTGCTACGTGGCCATCCCTTCTGGAGGGTGATTTCTAACTTTCCCTCTCACTGTCTCTGTCTGTCTCCAGCAAACAGACGTGCCTTATGAGGAAAATAAAAAGAGAGATAAGGTAGCGATTGAGAGACTATATTCATATCACAAGTTGGTAATGGTCTTGTATTTAGAATATGTTTTTTTTTTGAGAGATTTTCACTGTAGGGCGCGTGCGCTCGCCAGACAGACAGAGAGAGACATAGAGACAGAAAGCGAGAAATCACCCCCCAGGGGGGATGGTCACGCCACAATCCCTTCTCCTCCATTCTCCTCTTGGGATCTTGGGCACGCACGCACACGCGCCCGGCGTGAGTTTTAAGCCACCGGGTCCGGGACACGAACCGCGGTCAACTACGTGGGAGTCCAGCGACATAGCCATTACGCTAACTGCTGGTTCCCCAGAATATATTTTGAAAATCTCTTGAAATCCAATAATAAGAAAATCCTTTAAAGGTGGGCAAAATATTTGAACAGGCACTTCATTAAAGAAAATATTCGAATGGCACACAAGCATATAAGC
>NW_006201352.1:1371388-1371806 GCF_000334495.1 Tupaia belangeri chinensis
AACTGATGTATTTCTTCTATGAGTGAGAGAGACACAGGAAGAGAGAGACAGAGACAGACAGAAAGACTGCACGCCCAGCAAGGTCTCAACGCCATCGTGCACCCCAGCCTCAGCCGCCCCAGGTCATGGGCGTGACTAGCACAGTCGGGGAGTCTCTGGACATGAGCCCAGAGCCCTTCCATGAAGGTCCAGCCTTGCCGTACATTGCGTTTTATTTCTCTGCCGCTGTTGGCTTGCTCCTCATCATCAATCATTAAAGAAATGCAAAGTATAAGCACAATGAGATCCTGCTACATGGCAGCTGGAAAGGCTAGGCTGAGAAGACAGATGATGGGTAGGGCTGGTGAGGATGTAAGACAGCCGGAACAGTTACCCGGAGCTGGCAGGGTGCGAAAGGGCACGGCCACTCGGGGAAAGA
>NW_006201352.1:1371961-1378795 GCF_000334495.1 Tupaia belangeri chinensis
CAGGGGGGATGGTCACGCCGCAATCCCTTCTCCTCCATTCTCCTCTCGGGATCTTGGGCACGCATGCACACGCGCCCGGTGTGTGAGTTTTAAGCCACCGGGTCCAGGACGCGAACCGCGGTCGACTACGTGGGAGTCCAGCGACATAGCCATTACGCTAACTGCTGGTTCCCGAGTTTGACGATTTCTTAAAAGGTTAGATATCTACCCACCATGTGACCCACTTATTTTATTTTTAGATATATCCAAGAGGAGTATGTTCACACGAAAATTACTACAAGCATGATCATAGGGGCTCTCTTTTAATAGCCAGAAACTGGAAACAACATAAATTTCCACCGATAGAAGAATACGTGAGCAAGTCGTAGCACTTCTGTACGGTGGAGTGCTACCCAGCAGTAAAACGGAGCGAATGCTTTCTACTGCAACAACACGAGTGAGTCTTCAGAGCATTATGCCAAGTGAAATCAACTACATTAGAAAAGGTATACGTGTATGACGTAAACTTCTAGAAAATGTATGCTAATTTACAATGACAAAAGGCAGAACAGCATTTGCCTGAGTTGGAGGTTGGGTGAGCAGGAAGGAAAAGTACAGCTAGATGTAAGAAAAGTTGCAAATTGGGCCAGTAGGTGGCATGGTGGTTAAGGTGCTGGACTCTCACATGGCTGACTATGGTTCAAGACCCGGACCTGGTGGCTTGCTTTCTCACTTTCTCTCTCTCTCTGTCTCTCTTGGTGAGCACACATGCCCTATAGCAATTTACAATAACAATAATAAATAAGGGGTCAGAGGTGACATGGTGGTTAAAGTTCAAATCCTGGACCTGGAGACTTGCTTTCTCATGTTTCCTGACTTTCTCTCTCTCTCTCATGAGCACATATATACCCTGTAGCAAATTAAAAAATAATAATAGTGATAAAACCAATACAAAGTGTATTTTTTAAAAATAATAAATAATTTTTTTAAAGAAAAGTTGAGGATCATGGATTCGTTTCTCTCTTTATTGTGGCGATAATTTCACAGGTGTTAGAACGTGTCAAAATGCATCAAATTGGAGGCCAGAGGGTGGCCCAGAGATAAAATATGATGCTCGGCAAGGCTGATGCCATGGGAAGTGTCAGGTTTTCATCCAGAGACCTCCCGGAGTCTGCACCCCAGAAACACGTGTCCCTGTGATTCAGGACTACGGGTGTCTGTGTGGAAACACGACTGGGTGTACCTCTCTCTGTCTCATAGAGGAAAGAAATAAACTTTAAAGACTACCGCACTGCACACTTGAAAATAGAGTTTATTGGATGATGATTAAGCCCAATAAAGGTATAAAGAAAAAATTGGGCCAATTATGAAAACAGTGACTGCTCACTAATATTTTCCCTTGACTTAATAACTGAAGCTCCACCTCCATCCTATTCATCTTTTTAGTCATCTTCCCCCCTACAAATATTCCTTGTGCACATACTGGGCCCCCTGCCCTAGTTCAATGCCCAGAGCTCACAGTGGCCAGAAGTTGATGATTCTAAGTGTGAGGTGGCCCTCAGTCTCTCTAGGCTTCTGTGGCCTTGCCTGGGACACAGCTAGCCTGAGTTAGGTCTGAGAGTCTGTTGGTCTTCAGAGCCCGTCCTCGCCTTCTCTTTCTCTGCAGGGAATCCCCACGGGCTGACTTCCCGTGCAGCAGCTCTCAGGCAGTTGGTCGACTGCATTTCACTAATGGCAGCTCTGGAGGGAGGCTGGAGGGCAGCTTGGGAAGGATCTCGCCTTCCAGCTCTGCCTGGGGCCTCCTGCATGACTCAGCAGCCCACAGTGCTTTTCACTGGCACCCCCTCTCTTGTCTCTCCAGCCCTGGGGAGCAGGGCCCTGCTGCTGCTGGTCTCTGTGCTTCCACACACATTTGCTCTCCTGGCAAGTCCGATGGTGGCTTCTACTTTCCTAGTTAAACTTAGTGGACACAAATAATTTCTAAGATTTCTTCCAGTTACAAAAAAAAAAAAAAAAGGATATGGAAAAAAAAAATTTTTTAAATTTTCTTCCAGTAAAAAAAAAAAAAAAAAAGGTAGTGGAATGTTAAGTATGACGGCAGGGAGGGAGGGTGGGAGATATGTGGGGGAGGGGAGGGCCTCTGGAGGCCTCTGTGGGCTCATCACACAGACAGCTGCATTCTTTCGTGGCAGGACCCACGGGATAGTGTGCCCGGGGACTGAATCTACCCCCACCCAAGTTTAGGAAAACATTTGGCAGGAAACTAGGGTCTGTCCCCATCCAAAGCTCAACGCAAATCAGAATGATGTGGCCACACCACATTTTGTCTCAATTAAAGTGACCCTGAAGTGTTTGGAAGGACATTCACAGTCTGATTAGACTCTGCTGTCCGGCATCAGCTAGGAACTGCAAGTCGAGCAGCTGCTGCGTCCGTGTGCACTTGCGTGTGAGTGTGCCTGTGTGTGCACGTGTGCCTGTGACATGAGAGCCTGTGGGCCCTCAAGTCTGAAACGCCCATTGCTCCCACGTGACCCTTCTGAATCTGGCAGTCACACAACTGAGGGTGCGCAGCATTTTGCTTCTTTTCTCCCAAGGAAAGCTGTCACCAAATCCCTGATGCCGCTTCTGGGTGGTGTCTTAGAACCAAGGAAACACAGGCTCCCTCCCCTAGAACACCACTCTAGTTAACAGTTCCTCGGGAGAAGTCCTCTTGGTTTTTAATATCAAAATGTTGGGACCAGCAGTTAGCGTAATGGCTATGTCGCCGAACTCCCATGTAGTCGACCATGGTTCGAGTCCTGGACCCGGTGACTTAAAACTCACATCGGATGCATGTGCGTGCATGCCCAAGATCCCGAGAAGAGAATGGAGAAGGGATTGCTGCATGGCCATCGCCCCTGGGGGATGATTTCTCACTTTCTGTCTGTCTCTGTCTGTTGGGCGAGCGCACGCGCCCTATAGCCAAAAAAACCTCTCAAAAAAAAAATGTTATACACTATTTATGACTCATGGTTCTTTATTTTTTGGACCCCTGTTTATATGGGAAAAAATTATATTTATGTCCAAATAACATTAACAGTTTTCTTAAATAAAATGCTGAGTGGGAAAAGTGTCCAATTACGTTTCAGATGAAATCCATAGTCTGTAAAAATCACAATCACGTATACATATGTCAACAAAAGGAGTATGTATTTCAGATGACGCTAGCACCTACAGAGGCCTTGCAGGTCCTCCTCAGTGAGCCATTGCATACTGTTGTGTACGTGTCCACAGTATTGCTCCAACTGTGCCCTTCCTTTCCCTGGTGTTGACCAACATGTGCCTTCCAGATTTGAAAACCGTGGCAAGAAAAGTGATTCTGGTGGAAGGAAAGATGCTACTGCATAAGAAGTGTATCAGCCAGCTATTGCTGTATGACAAGTCACCCCCGTCATGGTTAATTTGGGGCATCGACTGGACTGAAGGGTGCCTGGAAGGCTGATGAAACGTTTTTAAATGTGTCTGAAAATGTTGCTAGAGAAGATTGGCATGTAAGTCAGTAGGCTGAGAGGGAAGACCTGCCTTCGATGTGGGTATGTACCATCCAGTTGGCTGTGAACATGAGAGACAAACAGGAAGTTGGGTTTTGTTTACTCTCTCTCTGTCTCTCTCTCTCTCTTTGTCTCAACTCCTTCTCCCAGAGCATACTGTGTTCCACTGCTACACATTTGCTTACTCTACCCCTGATCCTCCGCTCAGCCCTTGGTTGTGTTGTATTTGTTCTTCCTGGACCCTAGCCCCTGCACCTGTCCAGCCAGCCAGAGGCCAAGTTCTTTTTTTTTTTTTTTATTTGCCGTAGTGGAATGTTAAGTATGACGGCAGGGAGGGAGGGTGGGAGATATGTGGGGGAGGGGAGGGCCTCTGGAGGCCTCTGTGGGCTCATCACACAGACAGCTGCATTCTTTCGTGGCAGGACCCACGGGATAGTGTGCCCGGGGACTGAATCTACCCCCACCCAAGTTTAGGAAAACATTTGGCAGGAAACTAGGGTCTGTCCCCATCCAAAGCTCAACGCAAATCAGAATGATGTGGCCACACCACATTTTGTCTCAATTAAAGTGACCCTGAAGTGTTTGGAAGGACATTCACAGTCTGATTAGACTCTGCTGTCCGGCATCAGCTAGGAACTGCAAGTCGAGCAGCTGCTGCGTCCGTGTGCACTTGCGTGTGAGTGTGCCTGTGTGTGCACGTGTGCCTGTGACATGAGAGCCTGTGGGCCCTCAAGTCTGAAACGCCCATTGCTCCCACGTGACCCTTCTGAATCTGGCAGTCACACAACTGAGGGTGCGCAGCATTTTGCTTCTTTTCTCCCAAGGAAAGCTGTCACCAAATCCCTGATGCCGCTTCTGGGTGGTGTCTTAGAACCAAGGAAACACAGGCTCCCTCCCCTAGAACACCACTCTAGTTAACAGTTCCTCGGGAGAAGTCCTCTTGGTTTTTAATATCAAAATGTTGGGACCAGCAGTTAGCGTAATGGCTATGTCGCCGAACTCCCATGTAGTCGACCATGGTTCGAGTCCTGGACCCGGTGACTTAAAACTCACATCGGATGCATGTGCGTGCATGCCCAAGATCCCGAGAAGAGAATGGAGAAGGGATTGCTGCATGGCCATCGCCCCTGGGGGATGATTTCTCACTTTCTGTCTGTCTCTGTCTGTTGGGCGAGCGCACGCGCCCTATAGCCAAAAAAACCTCTCAAAAAAAAAATGTTATACACTATTTATGACTCATGGTTCTTTATTTTTTGGACCCCTGTTTATATGGGAAAAAATTATATTTATGTCCAAATAACATTAACAGTTTTCTTAAATAAAATGCTGAGTGGGAAAAGTGTCCAATTACGTTTCAGATGAAATCCATAGTCTGTAAAAATCACAATCACGTATACATATGTCAACAAAAGGAGTATGTATTTCAGATGACGCTAGCACCTACAGAGGCCTTGCAGGTCCTCCTCAGTGAGCCATTGCATACTGTTGTGTACGTGTCCACAGTATTGCTCCAACTGTGCCCTTCCTTTCCCTGGTGTTGACCAACATGTGCCTTCCAGATTTGAAAACCGTGGCAAGAAAAGTGATTCTGGTGGAAGGAAAGATGCTACTGCATAAGAAGTGTATCAGCCAGCTATTGCTGTATGACAAGTCACCCCCGTCATGGTTAATTTGGGGCATCGACTGGACTGAAGGGTGCCTGGAAGGCTGATGAAACGTTTTTAAATGTGTCTGAAAATGTTGCTAGAGAAGATTGGCATGTAAGTCAGTAGGCTGAGAGGGAAGACCTGCCTTCGATGTGGGTATGTACCATCCAGTTGGCTGTGAACATGAGAGACAAACAGGAAGTTGGGTTTTGTTTACTCTCTCTCTGTCTCTCTCTCTCTCTTTGTCTCAACTCCTTCTCCCAGAGCATACTGTGTTCCACTGCTACACATTTGCTTACTCTACCCCTGATCCTCCGCTCAGCCCTTGGTTGTGTTGTATTTGTTCTTCCTGGACCCTAGCCCCTGCACCTGTCCAGCCAGCCAGAGGCCAAGTTCTTTTTTTTTTTTTTTTATTTGCCAGAGGGTACACATGCTTGCCAGAGAGAGACAAAGATAGAGAGATGGGAAGCACCCCTTCAATGGGGTGTGGTCATGCTGCAGTTCCTTCTCCTCCATAGCTCTGTCCTGCTGGAGCTTTGGACCCATGCCAACAAACTCCCAGTGTGTTTTTCAAGCCACTGGACCAGGGCTCTAACCACAGTTGGCCATGTGGGATCCAGCTTCCTTAACCACTAGGCAATCAGGCCAGTCCCACTCCAAGTTCTTTAACCTTCAGACTCTGGGCTTGTCTCAGAGACAGCTTGAGGGTCCTCTAAGACCATGAACTGGGACTGTACCAGTTTCCCTGTTTCAAAGTCTCTGAGCAGTTTCTCTCATTTTCAGACAACCTATTGTGGAACTTCTCTGTCTTGTGAGATCATTCCTGCAGTAAATCCTTCCGCGTGTGTGTATGTGTGTGTGTGTGTATTGTATATAGACATAATGAATATGTATTGTTGGAGTTGGTTCAGGTTCTCTGGAGCACCCTGACCAGTGCAGCCCCAAAACTCAGTGACTTAAAATAACAATCAGGCATCCATGTGGCCCGGAGGCTGGCTGAGCTAGGCCGGGCTCTGCAGGTGCTGTGGGATAGAGCTGGCATTTACTGAGACGGGTAAGACAATGGAAAGTAAAGAGTAGTCTCAGGGGAAGGGAGCCTCAGAGGTGGGCTAGGGACACGTTACATCTGAGAAGTTGGCAGACATCTAAGTAAAAGTGTCAGGTAGCCAGTTGGACAATTGAGACTGGGCTCCAGGGGAAGGTACGAGCCTCAAGATACAAGCATTAGAGGCAGCTGCTGGTATTCAAAGCCACGGGAGGGATGAAGTCAGAAGGGAGTGAACGTAGTCGTGACGCTCATCCAAAGCCAGCAGAGTGGGGTGCAGCGTGAGGCCAGCCGGTAGCATGACGGGTAAGGAGGCTGGATCCCACAAGGGCAACCGCGCAGTTTGAGTCTCAGACCTGGCAGCTTGAGAAACATGCTAGGTGTGTGTGCATGTGCCGGAATCCCGAGAGGAGAATGCAGAAGGGGTTGTGGTGCCCGTCCCCCAGGGCGTGCTTTCTCCCTTTCTTAGCTTTCTCTCTCTCCCTCTGTTTTTCAGCTGTGAGTGCGTGTACCCTCTGGAAAATTTTAAAAAGAATGAACTGCAATGTGACTGCAATGTGACCATGTGAATTTACTCAGCGGTACCTCACTCCTACGAGACTGAGACGACAGCCGGCATCTGTGTGTGTGTGGG
>NW_006201352.1:1379448-1379947 GCF_000334495.1 Tupaia belangeri chinensis
TCAAGAAACAAGCATTAGAGGCAGCTGCTGGTATTCAAAGCCACGGGAGGGATGAAGTCAGAAGGGAGTGAACGTAGTCGTGACGCTCATCCAAAGCCAGCAGAGTGGGGTGCAGCGTGAGGCCAGCCGGTAGCATGACGGGTAAGGAGGCTGGATCCCACAAGGGCAACCGCGCAGTTTGAGTCTCAGACCTGGCAGCTTGAGAAACATGCTAGGTGTGTGTGCATGTGCCGGAATCCCGAGAGGAGAATGCAGAAGGGGTTGTGGTGCCCGTCCCCCAGGGCGTGCTTTCTCCCTTTCTTAGCTTTCTCTCTCTCCCTCTGTTTTTCAGCTGTGAGTGCGTGTACCCTCTGGAAAATTTTAAAAAGAATGAACTGCAATGTGACTGCAATGTGACCATGTGAATTTACTCAGCGGTACCTCACTCCTACGAGACTGAGACGACAGCCGGCATCTGTGTGTGTGTGTGTGTGTGTGTGTGTGCGTGTGTGCCCCAAAT
>NW_006201352.1:1379999-1401461 GCF_000334495.1 Tupaia belangeri chinensis
ACGACCATTCCCCATGGCGGGGGGGGGGGAGTGTGCTTTTTGACTTTCTCTCTTTCTCTCTCTCTGTCTTTCTGGAAAGCAAATGTACTGTTTGGCATTTTTTTTTTTTTTAAATAGAAAAGAGGAAAATAACTAAAATATTAAAACAATAGAACAATTTTACTAAAAAGTCTAGACTTCACTCTTGGCTGGCAACACTCAGCCAGAGTTGAGAAACGTTTACTCCGGAGACAGGCCTGGGCTCCTTAGCCCCTCTCAGTCCCCACCACTCCCTGTTACCTGTGTCGACTCTGCGCGCTCAGCTGTGTTTCCTGCTTGACCCCTGCAGGCCCCTGCATCTGTAACTCCCCAGCGTGGTTTCCGGAAGTTCTTCCATATTTCTACCTCATGGCCTCAGGATTCCCGAACTCAGAAAATTCTAGGGGCTACTTGAACCTGCCTCATCCATAGCCGCAGAGCCTGCTGGGAGGTCAGAGCCTCCTGAACACCAGACACCGTATCTTTGATGGTTTGGAGCATGGATTTGCCATGGAGGACCTGTGCACAGGGCTGAGTAGGGCATTTCGTGTGAGAAGTGGGCAGCTCTCTTGCAGGTGAACCATATCAGGGCCAACCCTAGAGTTCACGTTCTGGACTAACCTCACCCAGAGGCCTGAGGAAAGGAAGAAGGAGCAAAGTGAACAAGAAGGAGAAGAGCTTTCTCTGCAGGGCTTGGGCCCATGCAGGCCCGCCTTCCCCTGGGCCACAGGCCTGCTCTGGGTTCCTCTTCAATGACCACAGCAGGGAATGACAAAGCAAACGTTTTCCCCAAGCACTGTCCTCGAGGCCCCGAGGAATGTTAAATGGCTCCGAGTTGGCGTACTGGGCATAATTTGCAGCACTAAATACAAACAGATTTGAGCGGCCACAGCCACAGCCAGTCTGTGCTGGGTCCGGAGTCTGGAATGTCTGCTGGAGCGGAAGCTGCCAGCTTGCATTGGAGAAATGGGGAGCGCCCAGCGGGAGACTGGGCAGTGGAGGAGACACAGCCTTCTGGGGATCCGATCCGAGGGGCTGACTCATGGCAGTGCAGACACTGACACGTCACTTCTGGACCTCGGTTTTCTCTTGTCTGAAATGGGACAGAGGTCTCCATGAATGGTAATGACTCTGAGTTTTCTCTGGAAGAGTCCCAGCTTGGCCATCAACAGGACCCTATGAGGTAGTGAAGAGCACAGATGTGCCTCACCTCTAGTACATACATCCCAGTAAACCCATCAGAGGTTGAGAACACCTTACATTGAAAATGCGTTTACTACACCTAACCTACCAAACACCAGAGCTTAGCTTCGCCCATCTTTTTTTGCTTTTTTTTTTTTTAAGGTTTTTTAAGGTTCATAGGGTATGTGCGCTTGCCAGAGAGAGAGACAGAGCCAGTGAGAGGGACAAGAAAGAGACAGTGAGAGGGATGGTGAAAAATCACCCTGGGAGCAGTGACCACACCACAATCCCTTCTCCTTTTTCCTCTTGAGCTTCTGGGCATGCATGTACACAAGCCTGGTGTGATTTTCAAGTCACCAGGTCTGGGACTCGAACTGTAATTGGCCATGTGAAAGTCCAGCGCTGTAACCACTATGCCACCTGTTGGCCCCTAGCCTTGCCTACCTTAAACATGCTCAGAACATTTATGTTAGCTTAGAGTGGGGGAAAGTTGTCTAACACTTTATTATAAAGCCTATTTTACGAAGTCTATTTAGTAATAAAGTGTTCAATATCTCAGCTAATTCACTGGGTAGTGTACTAAAATGACAAACAGCAGGGTTACATGGGTACTGGAAGGTATGGTTTCTATTGAATGGTTTCAATTTCATACTGTCGTAAAATCAAAACATTTGAAGTCTAAGCCTCGCAAGCCGGGGGCTGTCTGTAGTGCTTAGCAGAAACTGGACACCAGACTGCATGAGACCGAGTGATGCCACTGTCACTTATGGGCTCTGTGGCCTTGGGCAAGAAACTCGACCTCTCTGTGCCTCAGTTTCTTCCTCTGTAAAATGGGGATAATGATAGTTTCTGCCTTACACGTGGGCAGTGAGGAGGCCTCTGTGGGCTCATTACAGATCTGTGGCTCCCAGACTCAGAAGAGCCCAATAGGAGCAATAAGATATTTTAGACCTGAGGGCACAAAGGCTGATGCACCGAGACATCTGTGCACAGACAACATGCACACACACATACACACAAGCACAAGTGCACACAGACAGCAGCTGTTCAACTTGCAGTTCCTAGCTGATGCCAGACAGCAGTGGAGACACGGTTCCTACTGCACCCCAGGCTCTGTTCTAGGCTCCGCACAGACTGAAGCATTAAAGCCTGTCGGGTGCTCAGCACAGCCCTGGCATTCCAGATGTGCTCAGTGCACCTGGACACACACCAGGTTAAATAGTGCCCCAGATTCATGTTCACTCGGAGCCTCCGGATTCCATCTTATTTGGGCTAAGACCTTTGTGGATGTGATTAATTGAGATGAAGCCCTACTGGATTGAGGTGGGCCTTATATCCAGTGACCGGTGCTCTTTTTTCTTTTCTTTTTTTGGAGAGGTTTTCTCTATAGGGCACATGCACTTGCCAGAATGACAAAGAGAGACAGAGAGACAGAAAGCGAGAAATCACCCCCCAGGGGGGATGGCCACACCACAATCCCTTCTCCTCCATTCTCCTCTCGGGATCTTGGGCACGCACGCACACAGGCCTGGCGTGAGTTTAAGCACTGGGTCTGGGGCTCGAACCACGTCGGCTACATGGGAGTCAGCGACATAGACATTACCGCCATCTGCTGATCCCAATGACCGGTGTTCTTAAAAGCAGGCCGTGTGAAGATCGAGGTAGAGAATGGAGCGATGCTCCCACAAGCCAAAGAATGCTGGGGCTCATGAAAAACGGGACTAGGCAGGAAGGATCCTCCCGAAGGGCCTCCAGAGGAAGCTAGCCTGCTGATACCTTGCTTTAAACTTTCGGTCTCCCTCACTGTGACAGAATAAATTTCAATTGTTTCAAGCCATCCAGGTTGTGGTATTTGATTCTGGCAGGCCTGGGACCTCTTTTTCTATGAAAATACATCATGACTTTTCCGATGATCTGCCTACATTAGGGGTATAGAGAGATGGCCCAAGATGGGGTGTTGGGGGGCGAACATGAATACAGACAGAGCTTATCATTTGTCAGTTATTTGGAAGTTTTAAAACAATGAAAAATAGAACAGAAAGAGGTACTTTTTAAGTACCTTTGAAAATCGGGCATTTTACCAGATGTGCGTTTACCCCGTCACCTGTTCAGAAAATCAGGGCACAGCTCACTCCTGATCACGCAGCCAAGGGAAAGGCGGCTGGGCTTCAGATCCTGCCTTGGTGCCTCCAGTTCTCTCGCACTTTCTGCTGCCCACACTCCCCTTCTGCCCCTAGAACCTGGGCTCCCTGAGGTCCAGGCCAGGGCCAGCCCAGGGCAGCACACAGTCGCCATCTGTAACTACATGGGAGTCAGCGACATCATTGGCTGATGAATGAGCGCTTTGAGATCCTTAATAAAACGGGGCATTCTAGGGCCAATTTCCCCTGCTGCTCAGTTCTGCATTTTATTCCCAGACTTCAGTCTCCTGATTACGCCCCCTGGGAGATAGCAAAAGGATTTTCTTCTCGATGTAAATGTGCCCCCACAGCTGGAGCAGCTCCGAGGGCCCTCGGCAGAGCTCTCTTCACCAGGGAACGGAAGTTGGCGGTAGCCTCTGCCCGCAGCACCTCTAGGATCTGCCCCCGCGTCTACTTACGGCCTCCCATGGCAGTATGAGAGCCCACCGTTCCTGCCCTCATGACACTCTTCATGTTTTCAAACTTTTTTCTTTTTTAGAACTGGAACTCTTTAAAATTTCAAATAGACTCTTATGCAGGGTTCTAGTTAAAAACAAAAAACTGTCTGAATGGTTATTAGTCCGCGATAACATTTACTTATAAAGCCATACAGGAGGATATCGAGGTCGTTTTGAACACAAATGTTTAAAATAAGGAGTTGGGCCTGAGATTATTCTCGTCGTCTCTAAAGCTAATTTATTTCTGATTTCTGAAAGTTGTTTGGATTCACCGTATTAAAAGTAACTCTCAGTTACAGAGATGAATTAGTACAAATGGTGACACTTTCAAACATCTTATCTATCTAGGTTGGATAATTGACTAGTTAAGTAGAGATGGAAGGAGAAGTGTTTTTTGTTTTGTTTTGTTTTTGTCTTTTTCTTAAGTCTGAACAAAGTGTACTTAGTCTGAAAGTTATAGCAACTTCGTGGTGGCCTCCAGTGTGTTAAAATATGGTTCTGCATCTATAGAGCGTGTGTTATTTTTTTAATCCCATATCTATAAGAGTTAACAATTGTATTTAAACACTGAAGTATGAAACAAACATCTAAAAACTCCTAGACTTTAAAATTTCAAATAGACTCTTATGCAGGGTTCTAGTTAAAAACAAAAAACTGTCTGAATGGTTATTAGTCCGCGATAACATTTACTTATAAAGCCATACAGGAGGATATCGAGGTTGTTTTGAACACAAATGTTTAAAATAAGGAGTTGGGCCTGAGATTATTCTCGTCGTCTCTAAAGCTAATTTATTTCTGATTTCTGAAAGTTGTTTGGATTCACCGTATTAAAAGTAACTCTCAGTTACAGAGATGAATTAGTACAAATGGTGACACTTTCAAACATCTTATCTATCTAGGTTGGATAATTGACTAGTTAAGTAGAGATGGAAGGAGAAGTGTTTTTTGTTTTGTTTTGTTTTTGTCTTTTTCTTAAGTCTGAACAAAGTGTACTTAGTCTGAAAGTTATAGCAACTTCGTGGTGGCCTCCAGTGTGTTAAAATATGGTTCTGCATCTATTGAGTGTGTGTTTTTTTTATCCCATATCTATAAGAGTTAACAATTGTATTTAAACACTGAAGTATGAAACAAACATCTAAAAACTCCTAGAAGCAGTTTAAAATCATTGGCTAGCTATTACTAGGGTCCTTTCCAGCTCAGACACCTCGAAGGAAGGGGACTCGGTTAATTATTGCTGCAATAACGACCCATAACACGCCACCCCAACCTCAGTGGCTTGAAATAAGTAAGCAAGCCTTTTCTCATGAGTAGGTTGGTGATATAGGCTGGGCTCAGCTGGGCAGTTCTTCCGTCTTGCCTGGTTTTGGTTCTGGTGGCTTGCAGCAGGCTGCCTGATCTGGAATGATTTCAGCTGGAGCAGCTGGAGAGATGGGCTATTCTAAGCATCTCATCCTTGGGTAGGCCAACCCAGGTGTGCTCTCCCGGAAAAGGCTGAGGAAGGAGAGCGGAAGAGAAACATGTCACCACTCCTTCAAGCTTGAGCTTGTTTCATATTCACTCCCATTCCTTTGGCCAAAGCAAGGCTGTGGAGGAAGTTGGACTGGGAAACAGGAAAATGAACTCAGCTTCTTCAGTGGGAGAAACTGTAGACACAGCAATGGCTGGGCAGGCTTCCCAGGAGCCCAGGTTGATCAATGAGGCAAACGGTCATGTTTCCAAGCCCTGGTTGCTCTCCCAGTGATGATGGCCATGAGCTCTGGTACTGTGGCTGAGTCACCTGGGACCATCATGCCATGCTCCCTCCAGTCCCTGACACTGTCCGGGCCTGGAAAGGGTGAGCTGGCAGCAACTGTGGGAATCACTGGGATGGAGCCATTTTTGGTATCTTAATAAGGCCATGGCATTGTGAAAGGGCAAGAGAAAACTAGGCAGTGGCTAGAATTCCTCCAGGGCTCTTAGTGGTGTTTGAGACGAAGGTAAAAATGGAGCTCTCCCTCAGGATAACCACGAAGCTCTGGCGATGGCCATGGCATGCTAATATGGCTCTTTGCATCCTCCACTGCTCACGCGCCTGGTGTAATGTTGAATGTTTAAAAACCAACCTATCTCTTTAGCAAGTTTGCTTCAGCCATCTTCAGGAGTGGGATGGCTAGGGGGAGGGGTGGGAAACAGACTGTTTGGTAGGAGGGTTTAATTGACTTATTTATAGTCTATTTATTTTTAGGCTTCTGCCTCACATTAAAAAGGACTTGAGACATTGTACTAAGATATATTTAATGCCATAATAAAGGGGAAAAACCGAGGGCATTTGAGTGTAATAGGAAAAATTGGGGCAGGAAAATAAGAAGGAGCCAAGACTGCGCTGAGTCATCTGAGGAGAGCATTCGACGGCTGGTGGGTATCTGCCCCAGCTGAACTGCAAGGATGACTGTGCTCCCTCGTGGCCAAAGCAAAGAGGAAAACAGGATCGAGTGCAAGATATACAGATTCTGTAAGACGAAACTCCACATTGCCCAAGGGAGGCTCTGTGTTTCTGGTAGAGACCAGTGAAGAAATGTTTCTCCACGGAGCTGGGAAGTGAGCCTTCCCACAGGGAAGCTGAGGCCAGGAAGGGCGAGCTGAGGTGGGAAGATGACGTGGCACACAGAGCACCAGAGGAGGCAAGGAGAAGAGGCTGGCCAGGTGCAGAGCCCCTTGTCCTGGAGGCCTGGAGGCTGCCCTGGTTTGAGCTCCACGTCCTGGCCTTTTTCTCAACGTTGGGTGAACTTTGGAGCCAGAGGAAGAGGTAGGCAGTTAAGCCAGGGAGGAAGGAGTCTTGGAAACGTTTAGGTGGGGAATTCTCATGAGCCCCCACCACCAGGCAGGCGGAAACAGCGAGGTCTGTGCGTTTGGGGTTCTCTTCCTTGGGGGAGATGTTTAGCGACGACTCAGTGTCCAGAAAGGCAGGCTGAAGGAGTTCGTGCTGCTCTCCCATGTCCTCTCCTGGCCGAGAACCGGAAGCCCACACTTCCCAGCCCCCTTGCTGCTGAGCAAGGCCAGGTGATGAGTTGGTGGATGGCATGGGGGAGGGGAAGATGCCACAGCCCTTCCCAAGCCTCACTCCCTCTGGTGCCGTCATAACCAGCTACGGCATGCCTTTCCTGCTGCCCTTTGGCCCAGGCGCCCCAGCACCCTGGACAGTTGGAAGTGACCAGCACAGAGACTCCATTGTCTGAACCCCCATGTCACTGCATGAAAGGGCTGCTTGGAGAGCCCCCCAGGCCACAGCCAACTTCGTATCTTTATGACAGAGGTTGAGCTTATTTTATTTATTTATTTTTTTACAAATACAGAGGGACCAAAGCAGAAAGTGTAGGAAGTCTTAAGTCCTCCTTCGTCGTCGGCGCTAGATGAGCGCTCTAGCATGCCCTCCATCCTGCTGGGGCAGGAAACCCAGCAGCGATCTCTCGGTTGTAGGATGATGGCTGTGCTGTGGTCAGCCCTGCTCTATGGCTTCCTTCTGTGGATGGAAACTGCCTTGCCCAGCCATGACAGTGGGTTAGTGTTCCCAGGAAAGAAACTCCAGGGAGCGGTAGAAGGTGTAAGAGAAGTAGAGGCCACTGATCTCAGAAGGTCAAGGTGACCAGAGCTGCCGACAGACTCCGAGGCAGGTGTAGGTCCCAGCTCATCTTCCGGAGTGACGGTCCTGGGAGAGGGGCTGCGTCTCCAGGTGTTGGCCCCAGAATTTGTACTTTCCTGACTTCCATAGGGGCCAAGGTTAGTCATGGATCCTGCTTTACCCGCAAGCATTGTGGCATGTTTTCTCATGTCACTGTGAAGGGAAATACAGAACGGCTGCTTAGCAGCCCATGGGTTAGATGGCCTTGGTTCATTTAACTGGTCCCTCATATGATTTCCAATCCTCCAATAATTAACACTTTGTGTGTGTGTGTGTGGGGGGCACTTCTGCCCCATATCTTTACCCAAACATCTGATTGTTTCCAAAAAGTAGTTTCTAGAAGTGGAATTCCCGAATCAAAATGATCTCAGACTCGGAGAGTCGCAACGTTTTAGAAACGAGCCCTTATGATTTGCCCGTGGCTGCAAAGCGAGCATGGACACAGCGGGCAAGAGCGTGGCCACTGCTCGTCTGCTGTGGGCTATGGCAGGGAGCAAGAGAGCAACTGGGGCAGGGCATGGGACTGTGGCTAGGTGCGAGGGCAGCGAGGTGACAGGAGGGCCTGCTGTGGGAACCAAAAACTCACAGGGCGTCTCTGAGCCAGTTGCTGCCAATATTAGCTTTGGCTTCAGGCAAGAGGCTTGTGTGTGTGTGTGTGTGTGTGTGCATGCGCGTGCGCATATGTGTGTGTGTGTGTTTGAATGCATGTAGATCAGTTCATTTATTCAAAAGATGGGTAAACCAGCAAATTCAGACAAAGAATCATCGCCGTGTTATCTGTATCAGAGAAGAGTTGGAAAGCACTATGACTACTGGACATGGAGGTGGGACTCAAGTCCCTCCCACCCTCCTGTCCCTGTAGTCCCACCTGGAACAGTCATGATAAACCTTTTCCTCTGCTCCCCAGAGTGGGCCCAGAACCCTGTTCCTGGCTTGGCCCACCCTAGTGCAAGGCTGGAGAGGCCTGGAGCAAAGGGGACAGCCGCCTGCAGACACCCAAACCAGCTCGGCTCAGCCTGTCTTCCCCTTTCCATGAAAACAGTCCCAGCCCAAAGACAAACAACCGGCCTGAATTTACGGCCCTGTTAGCACAACAGCCATGCAGTGGGACGTACTTTCTGGGCCATGTCCAGCAGAAGGCTCCCTGTGGCTCTCCCCTGGCTCCTGGGTAGAAGTGTCCCAGCAGGGTCAGCTCTTCCTGCCCCAGATCCCTTTGGGAGTCTCAGGCCACTCCTAAGGGTTCATTCTGGGCTCACAAAATGAGCAGCAGCCCCTCATTCCGTTTGCGGGTCCGGGAGAGGAGGAACACACCAAAGTCACTTGTGCGGAAAACCCAGGACAGGATCGACTCCCTCAGGCTGTATTTTATTTGCTCTGTTTCCTTCAAGTCTATGGCTCAGGCAGGCTAGGAGTAATATATTAGCTCCGTTGGTTTAACTGGACAGCAGCATGGGCTTGTACTAAGGATGTGGTAATACACCACGAGAATCTGTAGGCTCGTAAAACTTGACCTTATAAATCTCCAAGCGTATCAATTCCATGCAGCAGCCACTCCCTGCAGGGGAAGTCACAGACTTATAAAGTGGCTGTTGATAACAGACTGTTTATTCCTGCCCCACCTCCCTCTAGAGCTCCCCAGGACGGACTAACCAGAGCACATTACTAACTTCGTTTTCAGACAAGAATGTCACATCAAAACATGTAAGACCCAAGCTGGTCTCTGGGACCAGGGAGAAGGGTCCTAAAAGGCTAAAGAAGGTCACTAGCAATTGGGGTAAAATGTTCCTGAAGCAGGACCAGTAGATGGCATAATGGTTACATCATTGGACTCCCACGTAGTCGACAACAGTTCGAGTCCCGGACCCAGCAACTTAAAACTCAAGCTGGGCGTGTGTGCATGTGTGCCCAAAATCCCAAGAGGAGAGTGGAGGAGGGATTGCAGTGTGACCATCTCCCTGGGGGTGACTTTTTGCTTACCATCTCTGTGTCTTCCTGTCTCTCTGGTGAGCACATGCACCCTATGGCAAAAATCTCTCTTAGAAACAATATTCCTGAAACGATTTTCTCTCCTCTTCCCTACCTTTCTTTCACCTCTTTGGATGTGTGGAGGAGGGAGTGCCTCTTCACCTAAATCAGGATTTGGTAGGCTTTTTCCTGTAAAGGGCTTCTTAAGGCACGAGGCCCTGTCCTATCAGTTCTGCTGTTGTAGGGTGAATGCAGGCATGGGTGATTTGTAAACTAATGGGTGTGGCTATGTGCCAATAAAACTTTATTAACAAAAGCAAGCGGGTAGGACCTGGCCCATAAGTCAGAGTTTACTAACCTCTTCTCCAAATGGTGTGCTCCCGTCTCTCAGCGTCTACACTGCTGGCAACTTGCTCTTTGAGTAATAAGAGAGTCAGCCTGCAGGAACTGGGTTGGCACCTGGGATTCCCAGCAAGGGCTGTTGAACCCCAACTGTGTGGCAAATGGCTTTTCCTACTCAGCTCACTTGCCTCCTCCCATTCTACGGATGAGAAAGCCGAGGCCCAGAGTGGTAAGCAGCTTCCCCATTGTCATAGAACTAGGGGGGTGGAGGGGTTCACAGCAGCAGTTCTGAGCTCAAGAATGCCTGAGGAGGGCCGCAAGTTAGCAGTTAGCACATAGGACGCACCACAGTGGCATGGCCTCGTTAGCCTCTGAACAACACGCTTGCTGTATGGCATCGTGCCTCCTTGAGAGTTGCCTGGGTCCCACTAGCTGTGTGGCCTTGGGCAAGTTACTAAACCCCTCTGAACCTCATCTGCGAAAGTTCGCTGAAAAGCCTTACGGCAGGACTGTCACAAGCATTAAGTGAAACATGTGGGAACTTCTTGGGAGACTGTCAAATGCTGAGTAAATGTTAGTTTATCTAATTTTCTTTGCAGAGTCCAGGCAAATGACTTGACAGACCTCTTTTCTGAATTAAAGCTCTGTGCTGGCATCTCCTCTCTGCAGACCCGATGTTGGCACGAGTCCGCCACAGGTGGAGCTGAACGTGAATCTGATTAGAGTCCCCAACCTTTAGCTGAAAGTGGATGTGAGCTGAGCTGGCCTCGTTGGCCCCAAAGGGAAGGACTTTGAACCCATTCAAACAGACAGGCGGTGCAGGGGGCAGCTCCCTGCCGGCCCTTAGAGGAGGCTCCCGGCAGCATGGGGTTCTACTTAGGGAGGCCAGCTCCCTGTCTGGGCAGATGGCCTGCAGGAACGGGGGCTCGGCCGATCTGGTTTCAACTAATTCTATTAAATGAAAAGTTCTGTAGAGCGGATTCCTTCGCGAGCCTCTGTCCACATGGTGATTTAATCGAGTAAATTAAAACATTGCTGCTCTCTGTCCACATCGCTGTTTTCTGTGGTGGCCTGGTAGGAAACTTGGTGGGGGAGGAGGGGAAGTCTGGATTTGTAGGGGCTTTGGCCAGAGGGGGGGGGATACTAGAAGCCCCAGGAGACAGAGGCAGGGCGCCCAGTGGGTGACGGGGCGGGGTGGGGTGGCAGGCAGCAGGTCTTGGGGAGCTGGGGTTTGGGATGGCAGTGCTCATGGCGTGCTTTCCAACCACCCAGGCCAGCTTCTTGTGACATAGGTGGGGAAACGGAGGCCCAGAGAGGGGAAGTGGCGCGATGAGGGTTACCCTGGGTTGTGGTGCCAGCCAGGAGGACGTCGGAGAGGAGGGAGAGCACGAGGATTCAAACACATCTGTTCCTGCAGCCATTAGTCCCCTGGGAGCCCTAGGAGGTCTGAGCGCTTTTGTCACGTCTTAGCAGCGTGGATTTGCTTTTCCTTTTATATTAGGCAGGGAGATTCTTTCTCTGCCGGCTCCTCCATGGCCGACAGGCCTCCCCTGTCTGTCTAGAGTGCCTGTCCGCAGGAGTCAGCCCCAGCAGCGATGCAGTGCCGAGCTGTGGCTCTCAGGCCTCTCTGCCGCAGACGGAGATCTCCGAGTGTATGAAGCGAGAGGGGGGAGAGCTAAGTCGGAAAACCCTGACCTCTGCCCTCTGCGTTTCTCCTTGCTCTCCTCCGCAGGGCACCCCCACAGGGCGTCCCTGAGCCTTGGCAGTTATTTGACGCTCAGCTGGAAGCTCGCTGTTTGTGGAAGACTACACACAGGGATTTGCTCGCTCCTCACCGTCCATCCCATCGGGTGAGCCAGAGAAATACGTATTGGCTCCCATTCTCCGACTCCCAGTGGTCCTGAAAAGTTAGCCGTGCCCCTGCCGGGTGCGCGTTACAGTTTGCACTTCGTTTGTTTCCCATCATCTTCTTAAATGTTTAAAAAAAGTTTTGTCAGGAGAGACAGAAAGAGAGCAGGAGAAGGAGAAAGCTTCCCGCGTGCGGGGAGTGTGAGGAGTGGCCACACCACACCCCTTCTCCGTTACCCCTCCTTCCAGGGTCTTGGGCATGCACACACACACCCAGTGTGCTTCTCGAGCACTGTCTGCCCTTCTGGGAGCCACTCTGTGCACGGCGTCTGTGCTTCTTCGGCGACAGCTTTGACCTGCCGGATTCAGCGGGTGTGCTGGTGCTCTTCCGCCGTCAGGCCCCAAGAGCACTTCGATCTTCCTTATTCCATCAGAGGTTACCTGGACAGGCGTCCTTCCTGCCCCTCCCTCGTTGCCCTTTCTCGTAGTCAGGGTGTGGTTCACATCACATGTTTAGCATGACCTAGGGTGCTATGTGCACAGAGAGGGGCTCTCCACCCGGCCGGGGCAGTGTGCACTGCTGATGGACCGCTCTGGGCGCGTGGGCTGACTGCGGAGGGATAGGTCCAAGTCTGTACCCAGCAGCTCAAGAACCCGCAGAGGGCCATGCATTCTCAGGGTACGGGCTGGGCTACACGATTTGCTTATGAGTGTGTGACAGCTGGAAGGAAAACTATGTGATTATTAAACAAAACCTACTCATTAGAAAACTGTGTCGCAGGGTTTAGATGATAGCCTCATTCCAACCCAGCTTCTCAACTGGACCCACTTGTGGGTCTAGAGAGAGGCCTGCCTCTAGGAAGAAAAGCAGTCTCACTTCTGCTGTGCCTGCGTGCCCAGGTAGCACTGCTGGGAACCTGTAGGGGGGCAACCCCGATGGGAATGAGGGCTGTGTTTCCCAGCTCTCACCCCAGAGCACACTCTTCCCTGAACCCTGGGAACCTGGTGGATGAGCCAGAACTACCCGTGGACAGAGATGCCAAGCGGGTGTGGGGAAGTAACTCTTGGAAGAAGACTTGGTCCTGAGATGGGCCTTGAAGGCTCTCGACAGTGCAGGAGGGTCCCGAGGCCGAGGGAGAACAGCTCCAGGAGACGGCTGAAGATGGGATGGGCTTGTGAGCTAGCGACACATGAGAGTTGATAACAGTGGGGGTGCCCCCGCCCCCGAGTATCCAGACTTGGGAAAATGATCTCTCTAGATCACAGAGACGTGGAGAAAATGAGTGTAGGATTGCCAGTCCTTGCAATGATACTGGAAAATTGCAGACAAGGACCTGCGTGCACCCAGGCAGGGGAGCACTTCCGTGGGACATCTTTATCCCCTGGGTTGTTAGCACGATACCCACCATGCATGCACAGGGGAGCAGCAGGAGACAACAGCTACATACGTGGCCTATCCTGCCAGAAAAATAACGGACTGATCGTGGCCTGCCACTTGTCACTATGTGGTCTTGTGCAAGTCCCGTGGCTCTCTGAGTGTAAGTAGGCTCATCTCTCACGGAAATGCTGATATCTGTCAACTCCGACTCAGCATGGAGATAAAGCAAATACCAAAGGCAGAGAACAGAATGGAAGGCAAGACTGTCCTTGCTTCTTGAGGACAAGGCTGGGTTGGGCCTGAGACACTGCCTGGCCTTCCTGCTCTTGCCTCGCATGCCCTTTGGGTCCTGATCCATGAGTCTGGACAGGTCAGCACTCAAAAGACACACTTGTCCTTACTGCTGGGACAGCTCGGTTTGGATCTCCCTGCTGGGCCAAAGCAGGCCGTATTTATGCTTTTGGCTCACACACTGAGAAAACAAAAATGATGATGTTCCCATTGATTCCATCAAACTCACCATATGCTTAGGACCCTTTAACTGTCCACACTTAACCAGTGAGATCTCAACCACGTCCAGACCACTGGGCTAGTGGGATTTGAGAAGCTGGCTCTTTTGCTAGCCTCAGCCAAGCTGGCCGGGCTGCTGAGATGAGTCTCATGTCCTTAAGGAGACACAGAGGGATCCCGCTGTCTTCAGGACTCCCTTCGTTCAAGCTGCCAGCTGGTCCCGTTCTAGGGAAGAGCTGCACGGTGCTAATTCTCTCCGTCCGTCACTTGTCGGGCACTCATTGGTACATCGTGTGGGCTAAGCAAGTGTAAATGGAATCAAGATCGACTCTGAATGCCCTAAACGTGCGACGGCTCCTCTGGGGACTGCCTGCTTTGTACACTGTCCACACCCAGGACAGGCTTCTAATTTGTCCACTCGTGACACAGCCTTCCAGAATGGCCCTGGCTGATCTGTGCAACCTTCCGAGGCCTCCCCAGACTTCACTTGCGGTGTGAAGAAGGTGGGGGAGGTCCGTTTTAGAAGAAAACAACTGCGGGGCCCACCCCAGCACTTTAAGGTTCGACTTCATGCTGAAAAACCGTTTCCTTCTGTCAAATTTCAAGCACTAGATTTACTCAACATACTTTCAGAAACTCATGTTTTATCCGTTTTTAATTAACTCATTTTGAAGCTTTCATACTTGCCCCCAAAATATTTTATTGGCATTTCATTACCGTTGTTTTCCTTGGGAAGGCTGCCGACGCCACGGAGGAGGGTCACCAAGCAACACGGCTTGGCATTTGGACACGCTTTTGTTCCCTGCTCCCCGCCAGGCTTCTCTGGGGCTCTTGCATTTACTGTTAAAATATTACAGAGGCCCACACCCGGACGGCCGTAATCCCTGGTGCTAGACTGTCTCTAATTGATTTAATTATTCATAATTGCTCAGTTGGGTTCATGCATACTTGTGCATGATTACAGGAGCAGACAGGGCTGTGGCCAACGGCGCGTCCCTTCCTGATGAGCAGGCGGACGGTGCGTGGAGTCCCTATGGGCCTCCCGTGGCCTGTGGACATTTGGATGGCACCCTTAGGAAGTTGGGGTGGAGCCCCTCAGATGCTGGCTTTAGAATGGTGCCACCTAGCATTAGAATGAGGAATTAGAGGAATTGGAATGGTGGGTGCCAATGGAATTTGAAAACAGGACAGACCAAGGCTGGGTAGGGTGGGGGAAGGCAGAAGTTGGATTAAAGGGAAAGGAAAGGGGAAAAGCAAGACCCAGAGCCAATGTAAGCAGGAGCATATCAACTTGACCTTTCACCGTCTCTCCCAGCTGTCTGTCCTTCTGCCGCCCCGTCGAGAGTCTCTCATCCAGCCCTAGGATATAGCTGAAGTACTCTGGAAAGAAATGAGCCTACCCATTGGGGGGATGTAGGAGAGGCAGAGGGGACGCAGAACCAGATTCCGTCACAACTAGCCGAGATGTCGTCAGCCTAAGGGTTCCCTAATTGTCCCCAGACAGTCTTCCTAATTAGTTCAAGCCGAGTAAATGATGTGAGGCCTTGTTTGCTTCATGGGGCGGCTTCCTGGTGACTAATATTTGAAGCCCTAAAAGGAGCTGGGGCATTCTTGCCTCTTAATGGTCCCCAGTCCCCAGCTCTGACCCTGCTCAGAACAGGCCTAGCCTCCTCCAGCTTTCCTCAGAACGCAGCGAGGACTGCCTGCGTTGGCGTTTCGGGCACTCAGTCTGTTTATAAAGTGCTTTTGCGTGCTGCCCCTCATCTGAGCCCTGTGTCAGGTCAGAAAAGCCATGAGGGTTTGTGAGGCAGGGAGGATCATTCCCACTTTTTAAAGAAGAATTATTTTTAAAGTTTTATTTATTATTGTTACCTTTAAAATGTGCTATGGGGCACATGCACAAAGAGAGAGAGAGAGAGAGAGAAAGTGAGAAAGCAAGCTGCCAGATTGAGGACTTGAACCGCAGTTGGCCATGTGGGAGTCCAGCGCCTTAGCCACCACACCACTTGTCAGCCCTGGATCCTTCCCATTTAGAAGGAAATGAACTGAGAGGCCCTAGGAGGCAGTGTCTGGGTGGAGTTGTGCTGCAGGAAGGGAAGACAGCACTGGATTCGGGACCTAGGGACGCACTTTCCTGTCACCGCCCTTCAACTAGAAGTTTCTAAAGAACTCACCAGAATATCTCGTCCAGGGTTTGTGTTTCTAGAAAATGATCATGGCCTAAGAAGCCAGATAAACCATGGGGACTAGAAACATTTTCAAAAGCGAGAAGGAGGTGGCCAGGACGTAGGAGACAGCGGTGTCCCGATGACCAAATGTCTGCACACGCACTTTCTCTGAGCAGTCTTTTCAATGACCTCACAGGAAATCCTTTCCTCTGTGAGCTAATAAACCCGCGGGCTATGAGTAAATGAGCCCTTGGTTATGGTTGGGGAAACTGAGGCTAGGAGAAGCTAGACACTGTCGCGGGGAAGCCAGGACCCCACAGCTGAGCCACCCGACACCACCTTCTGCCCTCTGTCTGGCACGGGTGGCGGGAGGCAGGCAGCAGTTGACTCCGAAGCAAATCCTAAAACAGTCTTTGGGACGAGCGGACCCCAGCTCTGACTTGCCCTCTGGGTGCCTTGTAGAATCTTCTCTAACAAAAACACAGAAATGGTTTGCACAATCCATCCAACCCCACAGCGCCACGAACCTTGAGAGAGACGGACGGGCAACCACGGCCTCTGCAGACTGAAATGCATTATCAGAAGGATGTCATTACAAGTATTTATGTACACTGATTCTGAACCAGAGAGTCCCAGGATGGCGCTGGACCCAAAACAAGAAAGAAAAAAAAAGAAAGGGGGGGGGGAGGAGGCTTAAAAACCCCTGACAATAAGCAATTCTTCATGGAACAAAACTATTACAATAGCCAGCCTTTGATCTTGCCCGTCTCCTGTTGCCAATTGTATTTTGTCACCATTGGGCTGTCACCCGCGAGGGAGCACTTTTGAATTAAGCAGTCTACAGCAATTTAGTCTGCACTGGCTTTGAAGTGCCAACATCAGTCAGGCCAGGACTAACTTTTTTCATTAAAAATTTTTCAACTTCTCTAAGAGGGTTTTTGCCTTTTTTTTTTTTTAGCCTGCCAGGGCATTTAGATAAGTTGAGCGTCCAACCCGAGGCCCGAGACATCAAAAGGCACTGGGTCCAGTAGTGCTGGAGGCTGCCGTCATTAAGGCCTAATGGAGTGCTTCATTAAGGTCGCTTCAAAGGCCCCCGTTTACAGACTCAGAGATTGACTAATTTACACATTGTGGGAAAATTGCTACCAGCTCTGCCTACACCCCAGCAGGGGAGAGACGCCCTCTTTCTTTGCAAGGCAGGAACTGCAAACAGACCCTCTAATGACAGAGTCCTTTTCCAGGGAAAACCCCAGGGAAGGTCCTAAATTCCGGAGCTGGCTACCTAAGTGTCCAGCGTCTGCTCACAGATCCTGGGAGTCCTGTCGGCTCAGAGGCATCCTGGTACAGATGTGAGCAGGGGGACTTAGGAGCTTGATTCTTCAAAACACACTTGGGTTTTAATTCTCATACTGATCCTACCAGCTGGGAGATTCTGAACAAGGGACTTAACCTTTCTGGGCCTCAGTTTTCCTTACCTGAAAATGCACCCCGCCTCGCCCCCGTGGGACCATTCTAAACGACAAGAGGTAAGGGCCACAGGAGAGGCTGCCTATGTCTGGGTACTCTTACCTTAGCATAAATATGAGGGGCCAGCAGGTGGCGTGGTGGCTAAGGTGCTAGACTCCCACATGGCTGACCGCAGTTGAGTCCCAGACCTCGTGGCTTGCTTTCTCACTTTTCTCTTTCTCTCACTCACTTTTTCTCTTGCTCTAGTAAACACACATGCTCTGTAGCAAACTAAAAAAAATAATAATTATAAATAAAATTAAATAAATAATTCTTTAAAAAACAAACAAACAAACATAAAAGAGCAAAAGAGCCTCTCTGGAGCTACAGCCATGTTTGCACAAGTTCTCTTTACGGGACTGTTGACCCATTTGAAGATGTTTGCACACGGAGGGAACAAGAGGCCCACAAATAGCAGCCTTTGCAGTGTGTCAGGCCCATTGCTGTTTTGAGAAACATATTACCTGGCCCCGAGGGCAGCACATAATGATGTCAATTCATGTACTTTCTCCTTTGTCATGAAAGCCCTTTGGGAAGGGCCCAATGAAGCATGCTGTCCCTGGGAAGCTTCCATGCGGCCCTACCTATTGGTCTGCAAACACTTCTCAGCTAGTTATGGAAGGAAGGTCAGCCAGAGGCCTTGTGGGAACAGCACCCAGCTGGGTGTGGAGGTCACCCTACTAACCTCACTCTACCCTGGGCAACGCCAGCCACAGTGCCTGCCCTCTGGTCAGCAGCGTCTTCCTGGGGCCTGCCCCTCCTGCAGTACCTGAGCCAAGGACCTGGTGAGAAATGCAGAGCCTCAGGCTGTCTGGGCCTTTAGAATGGGAATCTGCATTTTCCCAGAATCCTTAGTGATCCATCCCCCACCTCTCTTTTATTCTTTCTCGTTTTGGGTCCAGCGCTGGGATTCTCTGGTTCAGAACTGGTGTACTTAAAAACTTGTAATTACATCCTTCTGATAAAACATTTCCGATCACTGGGGATCTGGGGAAACCCTTAGTGATCAGGGCAGGGAGGAGGAGCTCTGCTCTCACCCTTCCTTTGGCCCAGGAAGCCCCAGTGGATATTACTGCCTCCAGGGCTCCAGCCCAGCGAGGATGGCCTGGGGAGTCATGCCTTGGAGACTAACAGCCTGGTCCCTTGCTTTCCACCCACCTGGGACCCATTGCCTTCACTCAGCTTGTCCCTTTTACTCTTTCGGGTCATTTGAGAGTCTGCACGATTCCGCATCATTCATTGAGCATGCACAGGAGTGATAATTTAGGGAAAGTTTTTAGCGATGGGGCCTTTCATTGAGTTGAGTGAGAGAGGTTAAAGGACTTCCCCAAGGACCCACAGCCTGTGAGTAGCTCCCTCCCCAGGGTCCCGGTGCCACACCCATCCCAAGGTGCCACACCCATCCCAAGACGCAGGAGGAAGCCCAGGGTCTCCCACTCCAGAGGATGAAGCTGGGAGTCGGAACCAGAGACTCCCTGTGAGTTTACCAAGTCCTGCGGGATAGCCCCCCACCCCCACTTTCTATTTACCATCTTCCTAACTATGAGGAAGAAATTCTACAGTCACTTCCTCTAGTCAACCTTTCACTTAAAAAAACTCAACTCCCACCCCCTTGGTTCCCAGCCTCTCAGGGAAGCCGCCCTGGCCACGGGCAAGCATCTCGGCAAACCACTTAGCAAACCGCAAATTTCAGAGGCCTCGTCACATCTGCGTTTTATCAGCTTTTTCCGGATAGTATTACCCCGAGCAATTGTCTGCAGATCGGCCGACAGCTGAGACGTTCAAGCGCTGAATTACGGAGAAAGGGCCGGAGATAAAGCCCAGCACATGTATCCCATCAAAGTAATGAAAGCCGCCTGCCGCCAACCGCCCCGCTGCCTCCTTCCCAGCCGCCCCGCCGCCCCGCAGGAAGGCTGATTAACCCTTGCGTGCCAGGGGAAGAAGAGCAGGGGTCATCCAATACCCAGGCTAATCACGGCCCAACAAGGAGAGGCAGTGCTGGGGGTGGGCCGGAAGGAACAGTGCTAGGGAGGGCCGCTCTGACCCTAAGACCAGCCCTGCTGCATTTCCTGTGTCAGGACTTGGGGGGAGGCTTAATTACAGCTTCCAGCACACCCAGGAGGGAGACAGAGGCCACTACAAAAGGGTAAATGAATAAAGAGCGCGGTGCCCAGAAGGCCCGGGGCAGATCCTGCCTGGGCATAGCGGGTGCCGGAGAGTCAGGGCAGGTGGCTGGCTGCGGCTTACTGCCAATGTCCTGCTTGGAAGAGCTGGAGCTGAAGCTGGTGAGGCACCTCGGCTCCCCTCCTTCCTGTCCCGCCCAAAAAAAAATCCTGAAGGTCCTGCCTGACTGTTAGTGACTCCTCATGAGGGGTGGACACCAGGATGCCTCTAGTCCTGGGCTCCTATGACCAGCACTCCTGGGGCCTCTGTATCTTGCCTCTCTAGGGACCTCTGTGACAACCGTCCTAGCACACATACCCCCCTCCTGCAGAGTGTGGGCAAGTCCAGGCCCGACTCCTCTGTGCTGGCCAGCGGCCCTTCAGAAAGACGGTCCCACTGGGTGCACAATCCGGCTCTCCAAAACACCGGCTTCACTGGCGATGCACATCTGCCTTTCTCCTAAGTCTGAAGTGGTGCTTCACTTAAAAATGACCACTCCTTGGGGCCAGCAGGTGGCGTGGCAATTACAGTGCTGGATTCTTACGTGATCCACTGTGATTTGAATCTTGGACCCAGCAGCTTGAACATCTCACGGGGAGCATGTGTGTGCGCCCCAAAGGTGGCCTTCCCCCCTGAGTGGTGATTTCTCACTTTCCCTCTGTCTGTCTCTATCTAGTGAGGGCATGTGCCCTGTGGCAAGAAAAAAAACAAAAACAAGGAAAATAAATGGAGCATTCTTCTTTTTACTAATGAGCTTAAACATCTCTTGATATTCTTGTTAACAATCTATTGATAGATTTCTCTTCTCCTTTTTCACAACCTTCATCTATTTTTCTTTTCTTTTCTTTTTTCTTTTCTTTTCTTTTTTTTTTTTTGAGAGATTTTTGCTATAGTGCACATGCACTCGCCGGAGAGACTGAGACAGACATACAGAAAGTGAGAAATTACCTCTGGGGGGGGATGGCCATGCCACAATCCCTTCTCCTCCAGTCTTCTTTTGGGATTTTGGGCACTCACGCTCACTCACCCAGAGTGAGTTTCAAGCCGCCAGGTCCAGGACTCAAACTGTGGTCAGCCAGGTGGGAGTCCAGCGATGTAAACATTATGCCACTTGCTGGCTCCCCTTTGTCTATTTTTCTATCAAATTTTCTTTTTCTTATTGTTTGGTAGGAGTTCCTTATACAGTCTAAATAGTAACCACCTGTCCATTTCAGTCTCCCTGTTGCTTTTATGGACAGGAGTCCTACATTTCCATGCCATTGAATCCATCAACCCCCCTTTCGTCTTACAATTTTAGGGTCTTTTGGAGTAGAATCATTTCTTCTGTAGGTGCAAAGACATCTTCTTATGCTTTCTTTGGTTGGCTTTATTATTTAACATTCACATGTAAGCCTTAAGTCCATCTGGAGCCCACCTTTTGAAATGCTAAAGAGAGAGATTGTTAATTTTTATTGAAGTAAGACAAGCTGCTCTGAAGCAGTGCGCTGTTTGCTGAGTCAGATCTTTGGTTTGGGGCAGGGACCGTCACTGGCTCCGGGGCACTGTCCTGTCCTGCTCTAAGCTTTCCATCAGTATCTTGGGAAGGGGAGGAGCATTGTCCAAAGTCTGTTCCCTGGTTCCCTTCCCTCCCCCTCCCATGTTCTCCAGCGGCTGTGTAGGTTTGAACATCTTCTCTCTGTTGTGTAGTAAACCATGGTGAATTCACAGGAAAGGAGTCGGGTGAGGGGAGAGCGTCGCCGAGATGGCTGCCTTCAGCAGCCTGTGCAGCCTGGGCTCCATGAAGAGCAGCTGGAGTGAGCTGCCCAGCGCACGACGGGTGCTGGGAGGTGCTGGCACAGGTCAGGGCCCGAGCTCGGGTTTGCAGGTAGGACTTCTTGCCCCTATCTCCTCTCCAATATTCCAGAAATGTGTTGAGTGCTGGAATCCTTGCCCCTGCTGGTCCCTCTGCTGGGGGCCTCTCTGATGGGAGTGCCTTTTTTTCCATCTGTCTTTCCCATTTGATTAGCCATCTCCTTCCTCAAGACTCTGCTCATTTGTTCTCTATTAAAGAACTACGCATGCGCCGTATCTACCACGGTTCTTTAAA
>NW_006201352.1:1401488-1415366 GCF_000334495.1 Tupaia belangeri chinensis
AAACCTTACACAACAAAAGGCATTTCTTTTCAAGCTTTGCGGTAGCTCACTAAACCCAAGAGAAGTTAAACCATCAGGCCTTGGAAAGACAGGAACCGCAGTAGCTCTGGGTTTCTAGGTAGCTGGAAGTAAGCAGAGACCAGAACAAAGTGGTGTCGGCTCCTATCCTGCCTTGAGTCACTTTGCCGTGCTAGAAATTCTCATCAGGGAGCATCTGATTGGTCAGTTTGGCTCACATGCCCAGCTCATGGCCAAACAGGGTCAGAGGCCATGACCGACTGTCCACCAAGCCCATATGCAATGGGGAAGGGCCAGCTCCCAGAGGAAAAGTCGGCACAGGCTTTCTGGCAGGCCAGGTTGGCCACCTGGAGGAGACTTTATCCCAGACACAGACTTGATGCATGCCAGGGACCCTGGGACAGATCCCACAGTTCTGCTCCCGGTCTCATAACCTGGTGGACGAGGCTGGTTAATAAAATGCTTGGAATGGGGTAAAGCATGCTATACCACTGGGGGCTTTGGGAGCACGGGCAGGCAGGGTGTCAGAGAAGCCTCCTGGGGGAGTGGGACCGAGTGAGTCTTGATAGGTTTGTAAAGACTGGTTGGTGGAAAGGATGGGGAAGGGTCTTCTGGGCAGACCGTGCATGAGCAGCTGCATGGCAGGGAGAGACCAGCTGTTGAAATAAAAACACATTTCCTCCGCGATGGCCTAGAGTGACGAGGCCTAGAGTGTTCTACACGGCCACTGGGGTCTCTGGGGCTGCTCGGGGCACTGAGGGTGGGTTAGAGAAGCCTGGAGTGATAGGCAAGAGGAGGTCTGGCTTGAACGCTCTCTGATGGCCAGAAAGGCAGGGTGCTCTGTCCTTAGATAGCAGCACAAGAACCCCAGGTAGCTGGATGGATCGTCAGGGCCAGGTCTCTCACGACTACGTGTAAGATTCTGTGGACAGAGAGCAAACCCCCAATGCGGGTGAGTCCATCCAAACGACTTGTCTTCTCTTCCCCTGGGACTCCAGGGAGGGTCTGCACAATTACATTCCATGGGCAAATGCCTTTGCTCCCTCCTCTTTGCTGTCTCCACAGAGTTCATCTGAGAAACCCTAAACGAAACTAAGCGGGGAAACGGAGGCCCAGAGAGGGGAAATCTTTGACCACAGTCCATCTAGGGCTTCTTTGTTGAGCTCATAGGGAGTTAAGCCAGTAGGGTTAGTGCTATGTCTTGAAAAATCACTAGCCTGGGGCCAGTAGGTGGTGTGGTGGCTAAGGCGCTGGACTCCCACATGGCCAACTGAGGCTCAAGTCCTGGGCCTGGTTTGCTTTCTCATTTCTGCCCCTTCTCTCTGTGCCACTCTGGTGAGCACATGTGCCCTAGAGCAAATTTTGAAATAATTAAATGTATTAAACAATAAATAAAATTAAATCAATAATTAAAAAATCACTAGCTCAGTCATGGTGGATTATGCTGCTGAGACTCTGTGGCTTGATTCCTGGCCCAACCTAAACAGGCTGGGTGTGGTGGCATGCACCTGCAGCCTGGTGATGGGGGCAGGAGGGCCACAGCATAGTGAGACCCTGCTGAAAACCTCTCTCGCAAATCACTTTTTAGACGTATTTAAAAACCGTATTGTCCCTTTACATCCACTAGGATGGCTATAATTTTGTAAGGACTTATTATTATTGTTATTTGACCAGAGAGAGACAGAGAAAGAGAGAGGGAAAGTGAGGAAGCAAGCCACCAGGTCTGAAACTCGAACCATGGTTGCCTATGTGGGAGTCCAGCACCTTAGCCAGCCCCAGGATGGCTACAATTTAAAAATGAAAAATAAGTGTTGGTAAAGATGTAGAGAAATTGTTACCCTTGTGTACTGTTAGTGGGATTTAAAATGGTGATGCTGTGGTGGAAAAACAGTTTGGCAAGTTTTCACAAAGTTGAACATAAAGCTACCATATGACCCAGCAATTTCACTTCTAGGTCTACACTCAAGAAAAAGGAAGAGAGAAGAAGTCTACACAGAAACTTGCACATAAATGTTTGTAGCAGCACTAGTCACACTTTCCAAGAGGTGGAAATAAACCAGTTGCCCATCAGTTGATGAATGGATAAGCCCAATGTGGTAGATTAAAGCAATGGAATATTACTCAGCCATGAAAAAGGAGTGGAAGCACTGATGCTACAGTGTGGATGAGCCTTGAAGATACTACATTAAGTGAAATAAGGCAGACACAAGAGGACAAGTGGTGTACAATTTCATTTGTATGAAACGTCTAGCATTTCTACAGGAAATGCAAATCTACAGGAACAGAAAGCAGTTCAGTGGTCCCCAGGGTCTGGGGAGAAAGGAGAGTAAGGGATGACTGGTTAGCGGGGTTGAGAGTCCCTACTGGGACGGTGGACAAGTTGTGGAACTATACAGTGGCTGGCAGGGGTTGCACAATATGTGAATTCCAACCTGCCACTGAATTGTGCCCTTTAGAAATAATTTTATGCTATGTGAGTTTTATTTCAATAAAAATAAAACCATGTTTTTTATGTCTCAAGGGCTTCTGAATGATGTTCAGACTCTACCATGGTTGAGGAAGAAGTGACATCTTAGTGTGACACTTGTGTAGGGCGGGCCCTGTTCTGAGCTCTTGGCCGCACGCCAGGCCTCGTCAGCCCTACCACAAAGCCATCCCCGTTACTGCCGTCTTACGGGGGAGTTGAGGCCTGGAGTGGGAGAGCAGACAGCCCGTGGGCAGACAGGGAGCAGTGGGACGGAGCCGAGTCCAGGCAGTCCTGCTCCAGCACCCAAGTGCTCAAGTTCCACAGTGACGCGCTGACTTGGAGAAGGCCCTGCAGCACTCTCGGCCTCAATGTCACGCTGTTGCACAGGGATCCTGGTGACCGTAAGTGACCAACGAGGAATGCCCGGGTCAGAAAGGTGCTCCACCAGGACCACACCTGCCCTTCCTCACCTTGGTTAAGCTCGGCCTGCCTGGAGGCGTTCTGGGGGCCTCTACTCCATGTCTGAGCGTTCCCTGGGAAATCCCCATTAATGAAAGGACAGACCCAACATGACCAAGGGCCCTGTTCACAGTGGCTGCCTGTAATTACCCGCCCCTCCCTGCCTGCCCACCCCTCTGGGTGGTGGGCGGCCTGTGGACTCTTTATGAATTCTGTCAGGGCACGGCGCAGGAGATGGACAGGTAAAGAGGCCAAATCCTGGACTGGATTTATAAGCGGAAATCTGGGGATAAAGGTGGGAGGGGGGAGCTGACCACATCCACTGCTGGATCTCGGGTTCCAAGAGGGGCCTAATTTGTAAGACTATACGCTGGAAAAGTTTGCATTAGCTACTTTGGCCGGAGTCTATCTCTAAAACCACTAATGAAATTGTGCTTTGGTCAGTCATCGTCTCTGAGGATGGGGGGCGGGTGTGGGGCATGGCTGGGGCCTGTGCGTTTAGACAGGGAAGCCAATGTGGGCCCTGGAACGTGCAGTTTTTTTCTTCAACACTGAATGTTTGTTTTTCCATCTTGTGGGTACTGAGCCTTTCTTGAGCCAAAACATGTGTAGCTCACCCATAAAAGTTACATTTTGTAGGAAAGGAAAGATGAAAACCCCTATTGATTGAGCATCTGCCTCCTGCACGCACTGCCCAAGGCAGGTCCTTCTGGATTATCACGTGAACCTGGGTGGGGTGTCTCTGCAGACGGGACACTGAGGCTCTGGGAGGTGGGGTGCCATGTGCAGAGTCACAGAGCAAGTTGGGGGAAATCAGAAACCAACCCTTCTGCAAGCCTAAAAAGTGAGTTCTCTCTGCTTCACCAGGGGTGCCTGGGTGTAGACTGCTGACCCTTGGGCCTGGGGCCAGCCAATCTGCCTTTTCTTTGATCACTGTGAGCTGTTTCAATGGATGAGCTCCCCACAAAATAGCCCTGCTGTTTTCAGCTGGATGGAGGCACCCCTAGCCAATAGAAACAAATTTGTTTGAAAGGATCCTAGACTGAAAGAGAAAATACTATAAAGGACATTAACGGGAAAATTGGTGAAATTTGAAATGACTGTGGATTAGATCATAAAAAGGGTCTTCAAAAAGCTCACGGACATGTATGTGACAAAAAAACTGCATGGATTTCAATATTTTGGGGCATCAAAATAAATTGGTACTTTAATTCCATTTTCCATTATGAGGTTCCCTCACAATCTTGGGCCAACATTAAATTTTCTGACTTTGGTTGCTATAGGCTTATCGTACAACAGAATGTTCTTGTTCTCAGGAAATACATGCAGATGTACTTAGGGATTATTTCCATGATCCATTATCACCTCAAACGCGGTAGTCTAAAGGAGCAACAGTGTACTGTTTCTCAGGTTCCTGTGGGCTGGCGAGGCTCAGCTGGGAGGCTCTTATGCTCATGAGTTTGCTGGTGTAGCTCCTGTGGCTGCATTGGCTGAGAGTGTGCTGGGCCAGCACAGCCCAGGTGGCCTCACTTGCATGTCTGGAGTAAATGGACCAATGGGAGCTGTCTAAGCCTCCCCTTCTTCATATAATCTCTTCCCATGCAGTAGATAATCTGAGCTGCTTCTCATGGTGGCTGGCTTCCGAGAGGGCCAAACAGAAGCTGCCAGTTCTCTAGAAGGTATAGTCCCCAAACCCCCACAATGCTGCTTCTATCACATTCTACTGGTCAAAGCAAGTCATTCGGTTCCTCCAGCTTCAAGGTGTGGGAAGTAGAGAAAACGTCTTAGCAGCACAAGTGAAAAAGGACAGGAGGAATTGGTGGTGGCTGTCCGCAAACAGGCTGCCAGTGGGTAAAGAGGCAAAGGGGCTAGATGTCTGCCACTTAGTCTCAAATTTTTCCAAAAAGTTAGATGTAAACAAGAAGATGACAATGCACTAAAAGCACGCGAGTATATAGCTTGTAGGTGGCATGATGGTTAAGGCACTGGAATCCCACATGGCTGACCATGGTTCAAGTCCCAGATCTGGTGACTTGAAAATCATGCGGGGCATGTGTGCCCAACATTGCAGGAGAATGGAGGAGAAGGGATTGCAGTGTGGCAATCTCCACTGGGGGATGATTTCTCACTCTCACTGTCTCTCTCTGGCAAGCACATGTGCCCTATGGCAAAAACCTTTTTTTAAAAAGTGAGAGTGCATTAAATGAACAAGAGGGTGACAAAGGGTGTGTAAATTTTTTTGGTACCATTCCCACAGTTTTCTGCATGTTTGAAATTATTTCAAAATAAAAAGCTAACAATAAGCTTTACTGCTTTCAGATGTACACATTTTCTCAATCAGTAGAGACTAAAGAACTGCTATCACATGAGTTTCTGGGATTCGCTTTTAAGATTTCTTCATTTTAAGTACAAGAGAGAGCATGCATGTGCACCCTCACAGGGTCTGTTCTGCTGCAAGTCCTCCAGTGCACTAGGACCTTGGGTGTTTTCAGGTAGACTCAGGATCCAAACCCGAGGTTGTCCATGTGGCTTCCAGCAGTGCAGACTTGCATATTATTTGTCACCTGTGCTGCAGAGGCTGGGTCTCCAGTTTGTTTTCAAACCTTGGAAATGCTTTTACTGAGCAGTTACCATGCGTTTCAAGTTGGTATGTGTGTGACCTCAGGTCATCCTTACCCACTCTATGTGTACTCTAAGAATCATCCCATTTTAAAGATTGGAAACAAAAGGAGAGGAGAGAAAGGCATTTGCCCATGGATGCTCTGCTAATAAGTGGCAATTACGTCTAGTTTGTCAGTAGAGGCTCTCTTGCCTCCTCTCCATCTCCCAGGACCTGCCATCTAGAAAACTGAACTACTCCACCCTCGGAGATCAGTGCAGGGAGATGGAAAAGCACCGCGTGATAGAAAGGTATCAGCTTGTCAGTACCGTGGCCCCAGGTTCCACTTCTAGCTCCTCCGTTCTCTAATCGTGAGGCTGTGGGCACTCTCCCTGGCTTATAGACGGCTGTCTGCTTTCTTAACCTGTCCAAGCCTCAGTCCCTGGTGGGAGTGCCTTTCCCACGGACCAGACCTGGGTGCCACAGGACTACCATGTGCCTTTGGGCAAATTACTCAGCCTCTCTGGCCTTAGTTCCCTTATCTGTAAAATGGACATGGTATACCCACCTTTAACTTACTTCCTGTCACCATATGGGATGGCACACTCATTAAGCATAGTCTCTTATGTATCGTAATAAAAAATAACAACAGCTTCATTGCCATCACCACCATCATTACTGTCATGGTTTCCCCTACTGTCACCATTAACATCAGGGTCATCATTTCCACTGCTGCTATCATCGCCATCATCACCACCACTACCATCACCACCCCTCTTGACATCATGGTCTCTGTAATCAGGATCAGTGTCGAGATCGTCGTCACCACCATTGTCACAACCATCTCCATTGTCACTCTTGCCATCACACCATCCCCTCTACCATCATCTCCATCATCATTGACATTGTCACTGTCATCGTAATCATCACAACATCGTTTTCACCCTCATCATCGCTGTCGTCGTAATTACTGCCACTCTCCTGCCCAGCACCACCATCATCGCCACCTTCGAATGGACTGCTGTCTCCATTTGGCAGATCGACTTCGGGCAGTCTACTTGATGACTTTATGACTGATTTTCTCTGGTTTGTGGGAGTTAAAACTACCACTCTGGCCTTCTTTCTATTGTCTGTTGTTTTAGAAAATCAACTAGAAAACTGCTTCCTTCCCAATGTGGTTCTCAAATACCAAACATCAGGTTTTCCCACTGGCAATCTGGAATGTTCTCATCAGAAATTTCCTTAAGTATTGGGAACCAGCAGTTAGTGTAATGGCTATGTCACTGGACTCCCATATAGTCTACTGCAGTTTGTGTCCCGGACCCGGTGGCTTAAAACTCATGCCGGGCGCGTGTGCATGCGTGCCCAAGATCCCGAGAGGAGAATGGAGGAGAAGGGATTGCGGCGTGGCCATCCCCCCTGGGGGGTGATTTCTCGCTTTCTGTCTCTATGTCTCTCTCTGTCTGTCTGGCGAGTGCACGCGCCCTATAGCGAAAACCTCTCCAAAAAAGAAAAGAAAAGAAAAGAAAAGAAATTTCCTTAAGTATGATCCTTAAGGCTGGATGCTTTGCAAGGACTGACTTGGAGTTTCTAACACTATACTACCTGCTCATGTCCGTCTCTTTCCATCTAACAAAGGCCTTTCAACCATAAAAGCCAACAACACAGAGGCCTTTGGGAGAGGAGGGTATGTGGAGGGTGTATTCTCCTGCTTAGGCTGCCATGACAAGATGCCGCAGACTAGGTGGCTTAGACAATAGACATTTACTTTCTCACACTTCTGGAGGCTAGAAGTACAGCGTCAGCATGCTGGAAAAGTTGGCTCTGGCGGGCACTCTCCCTGGGTTGTAGATGGCTGCCTTCTTTCTGTGTCCTTACATGGCCTTTCATGTTCCCTAGATGAGAGAGAGAGAAAGAGAGAAAGAGATTGATCTACTGTCTCTTCTTCTTCATTTTTTAAAAAAGTATAGTTTAGTTTGTTTATTCCTTCCATGAATGAGAGAAATAGAGAGCTAGACAGAGAGACAGCACGTCCAACAGGGTCTCCATGTTGTGATCCTCCCCCGGCCTTAGATGACCTGGATCACAGACATGTACGTGTGCACCTGACATGCCCAGGGAAGCCCCAGGACATGAACCTGGGACCTTCTCATGTGAGTTTAGCATCACGAAGCATTGTTTTACTGCTGTGCCACTCTCTGGCCCCTTTTCTGCTTCTTTTAAGGACACTAGTTCTATAGGAGCAGGGCCCCATCTTTATGCCCTAACTTAACCTTCTTTTACCTCCACGAAGACTCTGTCTCAGACAGAACAACATGAGGGAATAGGTCTGCAATGTACAAACTTAGGAGGACACAATTCAGTTCATAACAGAATTAAAGTCACACGTGTGAAGACAAGAGCCTGCTAGGTGCCAGGTATTATACCAGGCACTTTCACAGGCATGATTTCATTTGAGTCTCAAGACAACTTTGTGAGGAGGTCACATAATCCCCACGTATGGATGAGGAAACTGGCGCTCAGAGAAATTAAGTAAGTGGCTCAATATCACACAGCAACCATGACCCAGGCTTGCAGTTTAGGTCTATCTCATTTCAGCATCTCACTCTTTCTTAATATCCTTTGCTCTAAAAAAAAAGGCCTAGAGGCCTGGAGACCTAGAGGCCTAGGGGTTTCCTGAGATCCACAAGGTAAAACTATGTTTATATTAGTACTAATGCTAATAAGACCCTCCAGTACTAGTATTAGTATTACTACTGCTTCCAGGACTAATGCTAAGTTGTGTCTCACTTTGTTGACATTTCACAGGCGAGGTAAAATCAACAGTGGGCAAAACTGCTGAGGCTTAACTGAACTTGAGATGCCGGCCCCATAATATGCCAACGGTCATCTCGTTGACCACCGTACACGCATGGCAAAAATTAAACACATCGTCCTTGGTTAAGTCATATAATTCATTAATTTCTGTAAGATAGTAACCCTTCAGGTTTTTGTTTTGCTTTAGGTTTATGCCATAGAGCACACGTGCTTGCTGGAGAGAGACAGAGAGGGATGGTTAGAGGGAAAATAAGAAATTACCCCCCCCCAGGGAGATGGCTACACCACAATCCCTTCTCCTTCATTCTTTTCCTGGGACTTTGGGTATGCATGCACATGTGCCTGGTGTGATTTTCAAGCCACCAAGTCCAGGACTCGAACTATGGTCGGCCATGCGAGAGTCCAGCACTTTAACCACTACATAGCTTTCTGTCCCCATTTTGCTTTGGTTTTTAGATTTTGTTCATATGGTGTATGTGCTTGCCTGGGACAGACAGTGAGAGAAGGAAAGTAAGGAATTACCCTCCGAAGGAATGCCCGTGCCTCAATCCTTTCTCCTCCACTCTCCGCTCAGAATTTTGGGCTGGCATGCACACACACGTATTGCATTTTTCAGGTCATCAGGACCAGTATTCGAACCTCAAAGTTGGCCATGGGAATCCAGCACCTTAACCCCCATGCCTCCTGCTGGCTGATCCCTTGAGATTTTTAATATTCTGCGTGATACAACGGGAAGTTCGTATAAAGCTCTTCTGGTGGAGACTGAAGTATTTCAGTCATCTTCAGGAAAAGCCAATTGTGTAGTTGTTTGCATTGTAAACTGAATTGCTTTTTCTTGATTAAAAATAAAAAAAAATGACTGAGGGTGTGTGCACTCACTTGGGGAGCAGGATGAGAAAGTGCCCTCCGTGGTAAACGTCGCTCTGCAGTCCCTTCTCCATCTCTCCCTTCTTTTGGGATTTTGACCACATACGTACATGTGCCAGGCATATATCTCAAGTCATTTGGTCTGGGACCTGAACTGCAAAGACAGCCCTGTGGGATCCAGCTGCCTTAACCACTATGACAGGCGGGCCCCTTAATGGTTTATCCTTTTTATTATTATTATTATTTTTATTTTTTTATGTTTTTGCCATAGTGCGTGTGTGCGCGTGCCCCAGAGAGAGAGAGAAAGAAAGAGGGAAGGTGAGAAATCACTCCTCTGGGGGAGATGGGCATGCCACAGTCCCTTCTCCTTCTGGGATTTCAGCACGCCCACATATGTGGCCTAGAGGGCAGGACCCACAGCGGCCTAGAGGGGAGGACCCACAGCGGCCTAAAGGGGCGGACCACAGCGGCCTAGAGGGGCGGACCACAGCGACATAGAGGAGTGGGACCACATTGGCCTAGAGGGGCGGACCCACAGCGTCCTAGAGGGGAGGGACCACATTGGCCTAGAGGGGAGGGACCACAGCCCACAGCTGCCTAGAGGGGCGGACCCACAGAGTCCTAGAGGGGAGAACCACAGCAGCCTAGAGGGGAGGGACCACAGCGGCCATTCTCCTGTGCCAGGTGAAGGACCAGTTCCTGAGAACCCATATTCTGGAACTTGGTTCCTAGCTTCAAAAGCCGCACTCTAGTGTTCAAGCATGGCCTTTGGCATTAAGCTCCCTGCCTCAGTTTCCACCTCTCTCAAGTTGGGATACAGATGTCCCTTCCCTCTAAAGCTGTTCTGAGGATCCAGGGTACATAGCAAAGGTCTGAGTTTGAGCCCACAGAACGCTCCTCTATCCACACGGAGCCCAGGTTCTGTGTGGGCGATGAGGTTTCTGGATCTGGGAGTGGGAAGGGTGCAGCTCGATTACCCTACAGATCCCCTCGAGTGCCTGCTTACAGTCCCTAGGGGAAAGGGATGTCCCTGGCTCATGGTGCTTTTTTTTTTTTTTGGAGAGGTTTTCACTATAGGGCGCGTGCGCTCACCAGACAGACAGAGACATAGAGACAGAAAGCGAGAAATCACCCCCCAGGGGGGATGGTCACGCCGCAATCCCTTCTCCTCCATTCTCCTCTCGGGATCTTGGACACGCACGTACACGCGCCCGGCGTGAGTTTTAAGCCACCAGGTCTGGGACGCGAACCGCGGTCGACTACATGGGAGTCCAGCGACATAGCCATTACACTAACTGCTGGTTCCCTCATGGTGCTTTTGGAGGTGCATTGACAGTGACATTAATCAGGGGACTGTTCAGTCACCGTACAATGTCCATGGGGTAGGGAGGAGGGAAGGGACTGAGTGGCTGAGCTTGGCTGTGTGGGGCGCAGATGGGGACGCAGAGGGAGGGAACAGGGCCAGCCACAGCTGGCTCCGAATGCAGCCGGAGGGGTTTAGACTGGATCTCCTGATGGTGCGTGCAGCCTTCCTCAAGATCACAGGGCACCTCTGCCTGGGACTGACGGTGTTCAGGGCCAAGGACAGCGCACCTACGACTCCAGGGTTGTTGTGAGCCTCCCCACCTCCGTTCAAAGCACAGGAGAGAAGAGCCAAGCGCTCTGCACGTGTTCTTGTGTTAGCGGGGAGGGCTGTCCGATCAGAACCGAGGTCTCTGCAAGGTGGAAGGCTGTGTAGCCACTCCTGGATGCAGAGGTCCCCCCAGGACTTCCCAGAGGCAGGTTCACGTGGGCCCGCTTGCATACCTCCAGGGACAGCGAGCTCATAGCCTACCAGTACGGCTCCCTGCTGTTCTGGGTAGCTCTGTCTACTCCGCGGAGGCCGAGGCTTCCCCTTTCCGTGCAGGCTTGCCCTTCTCGTTGACTTCCTCTCCCTGCCTTTTGCCATTTCCCCCTTCCTCCTTCCTCCCTTTCTCTGTCTCCCTGTCCTTGTCCCCTTCCCACGCTCTCCTCTCGTCTGACCCCTGGACCTGCATTCCCTCCCCATTTCCTGAGCCCTCTGTGAATGCCAGCCGTGGGAACGGAGGGTAGTCAGATCACTCCTTGCCTCCGGAGCTCCTGAGCAGTGTGCCCTGACCACAGGGCGTGTGAGTGGCCAGAGGACAGGGAGACACCACCTATATCTCCCCCGCCCAGAAGACTAGAGCGTCTTGGCATAGAATGAACACAGAATTCAAACCCAGCTTTGCCTGCGTGTGAGTAAATCCCACTTCTCCCACCCCCGACTGTGGGCACCAGTAACTTCCCTTTCCTGAGCCTCGGTTTCCTCGTCTGGAAGGCAGGTACGGTATGACCCGCCTTCCTGGCTGCTGTGAGTACGAGCTACAGTGCTGAGCACCAGCCCCTGGCACGCAGTAGGTGCACATCCCCGGCGTCCATCTCTGCAGCCCTGCAAGCAGCGCCTGCATTCCAGCTCCTGGCAGGGAGCCGCAGGTCGGATTAGGGACACATGTTAGCAACTTTCCTGTCAGCAGTGGTCTGCCGAGGACCCAGCCAGACTCTGGGCTTCCCATAACTGATTCAGACACCGGGAACAGCGAGAGCGCAGACCTCAGCACTTCTGCGGGCACCCAGCCTCCAGGTGCCCGGGGAGCTGCAGCCCTCCAGGAATACAGCCAAGCTAACCAGTGTGTACGAAGTTGGGCTTGGGCAGCTGCTCGTAGGAGGCGAGCCGTGCTGCTGCTTGAAGGCTAAGAGTTTAGCCCGGTCCCGCATCTGTGGCTTCCCACGGCTGGGACCCCTGCCCTCCGCCTGAGAGGCTGTACCCAGGTTCGTGTCAGACACACCTGGATGTGGACCCTGTCTCCTTACTCTCTGCTTACGGTCCTCCGGGAAGGCCACGTCACCTCTCTGACCTCAGTTTCCCTTCTGCAAAACGGGAGTGAAATGAGGCACATCCCTTAGAGTAATTGTAAGGACAGGGCCAGGAGGTGGCATGGGGGTTAAAGATGCTGAACTCCCACATGGCCGGCCATGGTTTGAGTCCTGGACCTGGCGGCTTGGTTTATCACTTTCCCTCTCTGTCTTACTCTCTCTTTCACTTGCTCTGTCCCTCCCTGGTCAAATTAAAAATAAATAAATAAAGTTAAATAAAATAATTAAAAAAAAAAAAGAAGAAGAATTGGGGGCTGGTAGGTTGCATGGTGGTTAAGGTTCTGGATTCCCACATGGCCTACCACTGTTCAAGTCCCGGAATTGGCAGCTTGCTTTCTTACCTTCTCTCTCTCTTTCTCTCTCTCTCTCTCTGACCCTCTCTGGTCAAATTAAAAATAAATAAATAATAAATGCACAAATAAATAAAATTAAATAAAAACAATTCTTTAAAAAGAGAGAAAGAGAGCAAGGCATCCCCACTAGGGTCTTCACACCATGATCCTACCCCCAGCCTCAGCCAGTCAGGATCACAGACATGTGTGCACTCGCGTGGTATATATAGGGAGATTCGGGGTCTTGAACCTAGGACCATCCCATGTGGTCGCAACACATTGTGTTACCATTGCACCACCACGGCTGGCCTGAAACTGGTTTTTGTCTGAAATAGAGGAGATCTCAGTAAGCCAGGGGTAAAGAGCTAGAAGAAAGCTGCCTTCTCCACCCCTTCACAGAATGGGGTGTACGAGGACACAGACATTTCCAGTTGAGAAGGACGTGAGAAAAACAGTATGTTTGGACAGTCGAGTGTCACTTGGAGGAAGGAAGCAGTTTGTGAAGAGGTCTGCAGAGTAAGGGATTTTATTTACCGTGGACTGGAGTCCAGCGAGCACAGCAGACCTGGGGAGGGGAGAGACGGCCACTGTGGGAAGATGAGCCACTGGGGTAGGGGTGGGGAAGCGCAGAGCAGTAGCTGGAACCCTTGGTATATTCCAGACAGCAGGCCAGACACCGAGGATACAAAGATGAATAAGACGAAGATGAGTCACCCATTTAGGATTCGTCTAAGGCAAATCCTGGTGGCTGATTGGCTGGTTTGGCTGGTCTGATCCATGCACCTCTTCAGAGACCCTGAGAGCCAGAGACAGCAGCAGTAAGATAGGTACAGGGTATCAGAACGATTTGCGGGGGAGGGGGGGAGAAGGGGAAGCTAAAAAGAAAAACATACTCTTCTTTCCTCTTCTGATGTCTTTTGCAGAGCAAAAAAAAAAAAAAGATGTAAGAAAAGTTACATAACAGAGAAAAAAACATAAAGCACTGTCATGATCAGATCATTAAAACCAACCAATGATCCAACATTTAATTAGATAAGCCTAGGGGATGCATCCCCCACCTTCACTCTGAATTCTTCAGGAACCTTCCAAGGATCTTTGCAACCAGGAGATTCTTTGATGCTGTTCCCCTTCAAAACAGTGTTCAGAGGGAACAAAGGAAGAAAGAAAGGATGATATTTTTAGATATTTTTCTCTGGGGCTCCAGAGATATCCTGCACCTGGGTCTCCTCTGTATTGAGCTCTCAGAATCTAGGATTTGGTGATTCTTTTTTTAAACACAATTTCCCACTTCTCTGCTAGGGAGATCTTTCAAAAAGGCTCAAGTTGGGGGCTGCCGCAGGTGGGAGGCATTGTGGGGGGGGCAGCTAATACTTTGCACATCTTCA
>NW_006201352.1:1415797-1432842 GCF_000334495.1 Tupaia belangeri chinensis
TCCGGCCATGGTTTGAGTCCTGGACCTGGCGGCTTGGTTTATCACTTTCCCTCTCTGTCTTACTCTCTCTTTCACTTGCTCTGTCCCTCCCTGGTCAAATTAAAAATAAATAAATAAAGTTAAATAAAATAATTAAAAAAAAAAAAGAAGAAGAATTGGGGGCTGGTAGGTTGCATGGTGGTTAAGGTTCTGGATTCCCACATGGCCTACCACTGTTCAAGTCCCGGAATTGGCAGCTTGCTTTCTTACCTTCTCTCTCTCTTTCTCTCTCTCTCTCTCTGACCCTCTCTGGTCAAATTAAAAATAAATAAATAATAAATACACAAATAAATAAAATTAAATAAAAACAATTCTTAAAAAAAAGAATAATTACGAGGACAAAATGGGTAAAGTGCTATGTAGGTGGTAACATCATTTATTTATTTATTTATTTAAATATTTTCTTCCCCCACTGAAGTCAATGCCAGAGACAGGACAGCTGAAGAGAACAAGACCTTCAGGTTCACGAGAGATGATAAAAATGGAGCTCCGGGGGGAATGGCGGATGGGTGGTGGGACCTGACCGAGAGAGGCTCGCGCAGGACGGAGGGCCCACGCAGAGGGAGCAGGTCTTCGTCTCCAGCTGTGTGGGAGGGCAGCCACCCCACTCTGTGGGGCTCGGAGGCAGACCACGGAGGGAAAGTACGAGGAGACGCAGGGCAAGGCCTTCCTGCAGCCAGGGAAGTCTGAAGACAGAAAGCGAGGCCTCCAGGACAACTGGCCACCGTGGGTGTGCGAATCTGGTCAGGGGGCTGCGGGGGTGGGGACAGAGATGTCATTAAGGGACCCCGGCACTGGTCGAGAACGTCATCGATGAGACGACCTTGAACTCTCCAGCCCCAAGAGCCTATGATTCCAAGAGAAGCTCCCTTTTCAAACTCCTGTTAGTCTACGTGCTGTGGCAAACGACGCCCTCCTGTCACTTACTGCTGCAGGTGTACCACAGAGGTGTGATTCCTGGCCCAGAAACAGCCCAGGGCAGGGTCTTGCTGTGGCCTTCCTCCAGGGACCAAGGCTCTTTCCATCTCTGGCTCTGCCCTCCCTCAGGCCAGAGTCCTTTGCTAGGCCCTCTGCATATGGCCGACAGCGAGAGAGAAGAAAGTGTGGAGAATCGCTTGGAAGGTTTGGATGGAATCCCCCTGGAGGTGGGGCACATAATATCACCCCATGTTCACTGGCCAGAACTGCAAGGAAGGCTGGGAAGTGCCCAGCTCGTGCTCAGGAGGAAGAGGGGGAGGCACGGTGAGCAGCCAGCCGCGCCCCCAGGACCGCAGGGTGCGCCTTCCTGTATTTATTGTTCATTCGCTCATTCATTCGTCCAAGGAACACTGAGCGAGCACCCCAGCGTGCCAAGTCCGTAGGTTCTAGACACGCACGGGCCGGGCACAGCTGCGCTTGTGCGCCAGCGCGTGATCTCAGAGCTGCTGTCTGGATGCAGGAACCAGCCCTGGCTGCTCGGGTTGGCTGGCCCTGCACGATCTGAAGATCGGGTGACCAGGGCGCTCCACCACAGCTCCCGTAAGGCTCGTTTCCTCACCTGTAAATGGGGAGAATACAGCCCACGTCAGGAGGTAATACAAGCAAGGCTTTGAGGGGAGCCTGGCACGTGCAGAGCCCACTACAAGTGGGGACAAGTGGAGGTGAACGTTTTTATCAGTAACTTTGTCTTCCAGAATTAGTCCCCTCTGGGTGTCCTGGGCTAGACCAGGAGATGCAGGGCACCACCGTGCAATGACTCCGCTGTAGGGTGGCCAGAGGAGAAGCAAGCGGTCAGGGATGAAAGAGGTTTCCTGCCCTCAAACCTTCGCAGACTGGCAGTGACCTTTCTGTCCTTGCATAGAGTTGCCTGGACAGAGGTGCCCTGACCAGCACCAAAGGACTGGGAACCAGAGGTCGCCAGGGGAAGGTGTCTCTGGTCAGTCCCTCAGCATGTGTGCCTCACTGGAAACAACCATTTGGGGGCGTTTCTCTGTCATTGCCTGGGACCAAGCGGATGGAACTGCATTACACACAGTCTTGGGAGAGAAACGCAAGGGTGACTAGCCGGGATCGGAGATGATCAGCAAATTTCCTGAGGTCACAGAGCTGGGTGGGAGGGCAAAGACCCTAACCGAACTCCACCTGCTTGATAACATCTTTAGAGACACGAGTACAAAACTCTCAGAGGAGACCTTAGTTCAAGCTCAGCCATTTTGCTGAGTAAATATTAATTTAAATATTAACTGTAATATTGTGAATAGTGTAAACAGTCTAACTATGAATTGCTTTCTTTGCAGTAAAGATAATAACATGATCTTCTCACCCAGAGAGGTGGGTGAGAAACACTGTGTGTGAAATCTGGCCTCAGGTCTAGCACACGGCAGCCGCCCAGCGGAAGGCGCAGCCCAGCGGAAGGCGCAGTGAGGGGGAGAGCTGTCTGAGTCAGGCCCTCCCGCACAGCAGCTGCGGCGCCATAGGCAGGTCCATCTTCCCTGGGCCTTGGTCTGCTCCTCTGTCCTCTGGGGCATGAACTACCAGGTAAGCCATGTCTTTGTCTTCTCATCACCTGGACATCGTTAGCATCTGTTGTTACCCCTCTCGGCAAATAGGTAAGAAGAGGGTACCTTTGTCTAGACTTTTGGGTTTTCGCTTTACAGTGCTTAGAAACAGTTCAGTGACCCTAACTTCGGGAAGGATGTTTGAGTTGAGAGGAGGGTGGGTCTAGGAATCTGCCTTCCTTTAATTGATGAGAAAAGCAAGGTCCGGAAAGATAAGGGGTCCACCAAGGAGCTTATGGCGGACGCGCCGTGTACTCCTGTGCGGTTGCTGTCTCTCCTTGTTCCAAGGACTGGCATCAAGCGTGGGTGAATTTGGGCCGTGGACACACAGAGGCTCAGATGGCGCAGACCCTGGGGGGACATCTCCTGGGTGTGGACATCAGCCTGGGTTTTGCATCTCTTCTCAGACGTGAGTCTCCTTCCCTCTTCTTCCCGTTCCATGTCCCTACTCCCCCTCGGACCAGGGCCAGCTTGTCAGGGAATCGCAGCCACACCTTCCCTGCGGCAGCAAAGTGTCCTGAACAGCACATGTTGATCTGACACCTATTTATTAGGCACCAGGCTCTGAACCAGGGGACTGAGCGGTAACTGGAGCAGACATGTTCTCTGTGCTCACCATCACACGGGGAGGCAGGTGCTAAGCAGTCAGGAATAGGCCTGGGCCTGAATCCAAGCCTGTGCTGACAGCTATGCGGCCTCGAGCAAGTTATTCCGAGAGCCTCAGTTTCTCCATCTGTAAACTAAGGTAAATGACACCAACACCCACCTCCCAGAGTCGATGTGAGGATGAACCGAGCAGCAGCGACTGAGCCTGGAGACCCTGGAAAGTGGAGTCCTGCCCCGTCCTCCCCTAACTAGGTGGGGAGACTGCACTTGGACTTGCGAGGCCCTCACATAGCTCAAGAAGAAAAGGATAATAAAAATAAACAGGGGCTGTGGCCTGTGCCAGGCCGGGCCAGCGCCCGCTCAGCGTGGTAATTCCATTAGGTCTGAGAAGTTGAAAGCCAAGGTTATTGGCTGATAATGCACCGCTGAGCCCGTCCGTTCTCCAGATAATCCAGTTTATGTATCTGATAAAATGGGATGAAAATCAGAAACACATTTCGAGAAGGAGCCGGAGACGGTGTTCGTCCTCCAGAGCGTTTCACAGCTGCAAAATCACGGGAACTCGCTAAGGTTTCACGTGTCCAACCCCCACACAGCAGCAAGTCCCCCTGGCCGGGGGGCATTCGGACTCCACCTCACGGGAACTGGGCAGAAGTGGGGGAGCCACACCTGGGGGGGAGCTCAGCCTCCTCTTCTGTGAGAATGGAAATAACAGCAATGTTACTGCATGTGATGAAAACCGAAGGCAAGGCCAGCATGTAAGTGTATGAGACATTTTCACTGAGATAGCGACAGGGCTTAGCCAGCACCTAGAACATAGGATAAGGACTCATTAAAAGGTTTGACGGATGGGGACCAGCGGTTAGCGTAATGGCTATGTCGCTGGACTCCCATGTAGTTGATTGTGATTCGAGTCCTGGACCCGGTGGCTTAAACTCCCGCCAGGCGCGTGCACATGCGTGCCCAAGATCCCAAGAGGAGAATGGAGGAGAAGGGATTGCGGCATAGCCATCCCCCCTGGGGGGTGATTTCTCACTTTCTGTCTCTCTGTCTCTCTGCCTTTCCGGTGAGCACCCGTGCCCTATAGCAAAAACCTCTCAAAAGAAAAAAAAAAAAGTTTGATGGAACGGTACGTAGTAGGTGCTCAACAAATACACTGAATGAACCACTGAGTGCATAGAAGCGTGTAAGTCAGTCTTCCCAGTCTCACAGCATTTCCCGGTGTTTTCTGTCTTGTTCATTTGGGTTTTGGCAGCAGAGACGATAGGACTCTGGGAGGTTGAGTCAGAAACTCCCATCTCGCACTTCCGAGCAAGGACGTCTCTTATGCTCAGACCCAGTTGAGCTTGGCCCCATGTGCTTTATACTTCCCACTGAGTCTGGAAGTTTCTTAGGAGCCCTGTCAATCTGAAATGCTTTCACCAGTAGTTGAAGCAATAAAGACACGAACTTCTCACCCACAGGAAGAAGTGGGCGGCGGCAGTTCAGGACTGAACCTTGGCATCAGGATCAGACTCTTCCCACCTTTCTGTTCTGTCACCCTCGGCCACTTGGTTTTTGCTTTCTGGCTGTTTGTGGCTGCTCCAGCTCAAGGCATCACAATCAAGTTCAGAGGAAGCAGGAGGGAAGGAGGAAGAGGTGTTTCCTAAAGCGCTTTCTTCTTCTGTTTCTTTGTATTAATAATTTGCCCAAGAGTACATGTGCTTGCCAGAGACAGACAGAGAGACACAGAGACAAAACACTTCCCAGTGGGGCATGGTCACATCACAATCCATCCCTTCTTCTCCATTTCTCCACTCTGTTGGGATTTTGGGCATGCATGCAGATATGCCTGGCATGTTTATTAAGCTGCCAAAGCCAGGGCTTAAACCATGCAGTTGGTCATGTGGCTGCCATGCCACAGAGCAGGCCCTAAAGTGCTTTCTTTCTTTCTTTTGAAAGAGATTTTTGCTATGAGTTCATGCTCTTGTCTTAGAGATGGAGAGACAGAAAGTGAGAAATCACCCCCCAGGGTGAATGGCCACGCCGCAATCCCTTCTCCTCTTGGAATTCTGGGCACACACACACACATGCACCCAGCATGAGTCTGAAGCCACCAGGTCTGGAACTTGAACCTCAGTCCAGCAATGTAACCATTATGCCATCTGCTGCTCCTGACAAAGTGCTTTCTTCTTATATCAGCAAAGGAAAAAGGTACTCAGAGGCAGATGTCTCAGAAAACATTCTCTTTTCTTTCTTCTTTTCTTTCTTTCCTCCTTCCTTCCTTTCTTTCTTTCTTCTTTCTTTCTTTCTTTTTTCTTTTTTCTTTTAGGTTTTTGTAGCCTGGAGAGAGGCAGAGAGAGGGAAAGTGAGAAATCAAACCGTCCCCACTCCCCAAGTAGGGACGGCCATACTGCCATCCCTTCTCTTCCATTTGCCTCTCAGAATGTTGGGCATGCGTGTGCGCGCGCGCACACACACACACACACACACACACACACTCCAGTGTGATTTTCAAGCTGCTGGGTCTGGGTCTCAAACCATGGTGGCCATGTAGGAGTGTAGAACCTTGGCCACCTTGCCATTTGTTGGCCCCAGAAGGTGTCCTCTTAAGCCTCACTGGTTAGGTTTGGTCACATGGCCAACTCTAGCAGCAAAGGAGGCTAGGAAAGTGAGTATCCAGCAAAGGCCAATGGGCTGATGGGATGACCTTGACTGGCACAGGCCAATCACAATTCTTCATGGAGAAGGGCTCCCTGCTGCTCTGAACAAAACCGAGGTTCAGATAGTGAGGGAAAGGAAGGGGGCTGTTAGGGAGGGTGACCACCATGCTTGCGGTTGGAAACCCAGGCTGATCTGGCAGAAGCTTAGCTACCCCCTCATCTCACAAGCAAAGAGACCAATCCTATGGGACCCTCTAAGGCCAGGCACTGGATGTCATTCGTACTGATTTTTTCCCCTTCTTTTTCTTCCTTTTCTTTCTCTCTTCTTTCTGTCACTCATGAGAGAGCATGCACGTGAGAGAGAGAGAGAACTGCCCTCCACAGGTTCCGGCCGCACTGGGGCCCCCTTACCCCCTTCTCCAGTTCAGCCTGTTGGATCCTGAACACTGACACACATGCCCAGTGTGCTTTGGACTGACTGAGGCAGGGATTCGAACCATGGCTGCCATGTGAGGTACGGCTCCTCTTGAGCAGCGTGTTACCTCTGCACCACAGAGCCAGCCCTATCTCTTTACTGACTTTTTTTTTGAAGCAGTATCAGAGGACTGGGTTTCTGGAAAGCATTACACATAAGAGAGATGCTTTTCTCTGATATGCTGACAAAGCATCCTGCAACCATTCAGGGAGACAGAATTCCCTCGTTCAATTTGCCGGCAGTTCTTCTATCTATATCTTGGAGAAACGGTAAATAGATGCAATGAGTGATGTATCCTGGATTTAAAAAGGAAAAAAGGTCTAAAGGACATTATTGAGTTAAGCTGTGGGCAGGATGTTGAATGTGAAGTAAGGGTTAGATAATACGTTTGAATCAATGTTCAATTTCTTGAGTATGAGCATCATTACGGTGGTTATGTAAGAGATTGTTCTGTAAGATATATGCTGAATGGGGCCATTAGGTAGTGTGTTGGTTAAGGTGCTGGACTCCCACATGGTCATCTACAATTCGAGTCCTGGACCAAGTGGCTTGAAACTCATCCTGGGGATGTGTGTGCATGCCCAAAATCCTGAGAGAAGAGTGGAGGAGAAGGGATTGTGGCATGGCTATCCCCCTGGGGGATAATCATCTGTCACTTTCTCTCTCTCCATCTTTCTGTCTCTCCAGCCAGTGCACATGCCCTATAGCAAAAATCTCTCTCTCGGGACCAGCAGTTGGTGTAATGGCCATGTCGCTGGACTCCCACGTAGTCAACTGCGGTTCACGTCCTGGACCCGGTGGCTTAAAATTCACACCGGGCATATGTGCGTGTGTGCCCAAGATCCCAAGAGGAGAATGGAGGAGAAGGGATTGTGGCGTGGCCATCCCCCCTGGGGGGTGATTTCTCGCTTTCTGTCTCTCTGTCTCTCTCTGTCTGTTCTGGCGAGCTCACACACCCTATAGCAAAAACCTCTCCAAAAAGAAGGAAAAAAAAGTTCATGGGAAATATGTATTACAGAAAAAAGAAAAGAAAAAAAAAAAACAACTATTAACGGATGTCGAAATTTTTGTACCAAAATAAACTCATAATTTAAGTACATCTTTTTTTCTAAAATTTTTTTAGAAATTCCTTTGTGTACTTGTGGTATCTTGTTACATAGCAATAACAATTAGTTTGGTGTCTTTTCTAATATTGTCCTTTTTTATAAGAAATAGAAATGATGCAATTTGGCTTTTTTTTTTTTTTTTGAGACTCTCCCAAAAAAAAAAAAAAAAGATACATTCTGAACTATTTAATAGACAAGTTTTATAATATCTACAAATGCTCACAACAATTACACACATACACATGTATATTCATGTATGTAAGTGCATATATATGTATGTCCACATAGACATATAAATATATAGCTAGACAGATGCAGAAAGAGAGGAGAGAGAGAGAGAACAAAATATAAATGTCACACCTGGTGAGTCTAGACTCTAAATGAATGGCATACGGGTGTTCATTGTATTATTCCTGCAACTTGTTAACAGATTTGAATTTTTTCAGGGGCCGGACAGTGGCACAGTAGCAATGCAACTGGGCCCATATGGAAGGTCGTCTAGGTGAGTTCTGAGACCTCCCGGAGGTCAGGCATGCTGGGCTTGAACACACATACCCATGATCCAAACTGGCTAAGGCTGGGGGTGGATCGTGGCATGAGGACCGTTAGAGTGCTGCCTCTCTGTTTCTCTGTTTATCTAATGTCATGGAAGAAGTGAATAAATTTAAATTTGTTTTTCAAGATGAAAAGCTAGAAAAATAATACATCAAAAATTTTGAAAGAGAAGAAATTTCAAGAAAATATCAAGCATGCCCCTGACGTGTTGGCAGGCACTAAACCACAGTCGAGATACGCCTGGTGGCCTGCAGAGCCCCCAGGTGGCTTCTCTTGATGTCGATTAAGAGCACAGTTACCAGCAAAAGCAGCCCCCAAGCTTGGTTTTCCTCCTGTGAGGGATGGGCTTGATGCCAGTAACGGCCTCACAGGGTTGTGGCGAGATCGCATGGAACCTCACAGGTCCTCTGTGCAAAGCCTGGCACGGAACTGGGGTCGGAGGGAGGGTCTCTGTGGTTGGACCCACGGAGTCTGGCACACGGGAAGTGTGTTGAGAACTGGATCTAACCCTGGACACCCAACCCCACTCCTGAGTCCTTCCAGAGTAAGATATCTGGGGGCTGAAAGCACAAGAAGCACCCCCCTCCAACCCTGCAACACACACACACACACACACACACACACACACACACACACACATACGCGCGCACGCCACATTTATCTCATTCTCATTATTCCCACCGAGACCCTCTTGGTCAGCTGGGGGGAATCCGGGCTGGGCGAGGCGGCAGCCAGCCCTCTGTGCATTGGGGTGGGGCTAATTCTATTTTCCGGTTCCTGCGTTTGTCCCAGTGCTGGGGCGCCCCTCCCCCGGCCGTGTACAGCCCTGGCAGCAACCAGCAGCCTGGAGCTCCAGTTCCCGCCCTCACCGGCGGCTCTGCCAATCCCCACTGCCTGCCGCGGGAGGCTCTGCCATCCGCGCTAATCCCATTACCCACAAATGAAGATGTAATCACAGCCCTTTCAAAGGGCCCCCAAGGCTGATCCCTCTTTGGAAAGAGAAAGAAAGTGCAATTGTCCAAGCTACTGACTTCTAAAGCTCCCGCTGGGAGGAGGGGACACAGAAGTTATTTGGGGCCACTGCTCAGCTGGGAGGGGGCAGAACTGTGGTCAGGGTAGAGGGGATGCAGGGAGGGGCAGCGAGGATGCAAAGGACCATCTTCTCCCACATCGACTTGCACACTGTGGCTTCGTGAAGATCCCCCACATCCTCCCAGCCGCCAGCGGTGCATCTTTCTAGTGGGTATGAGGGTTCTACCTGCCCCAGGTGCTGAGCTGCTGGGGGAGGTCAAATGTGACTGGTGACACTCAACAGGGGGAGAGATGTGACGTCGTCACCACGTGGTGCTGACAAACTTTCCTGAGCGCTTGCCACATGCCAGGCACTTTTCTAATGCTTTCCTCACAAACGAGGCAAGTGAGGCCCAGCGAGGCCACAGGTCTGGAGAGAGGAGGCTGTTTTCCACAGTCAGCCGGAGCAGGGACAGGAAGCTACCCTTTGCTCGGAGCTATTGTTACTTTTGAATGGAGACTTCGTGGTGAGTAGATAGCAAAGAATCTATTTTTGCATAAAAATAGGGTCACCTTGTCCTTTGGCAGAAGTTCTGAGGTTCAAAGATGAAAGGGTTTACCCACAACCTGGAGTGGAAAATGTGCTGTTAGAGCTAAACATGGCCTCAGTGCCCGAGGCCTGGACTCACACGTCCCTCACTGCTTTGTGATGATTCTCATGCCTGTTGGCTGCCTGTGTGTGACGCGCTGAGTGCCAGCCACTGTTTCATGTGCCGTACGTACAATAACCAGTGACATGCTGATAGGTGTTTAACCCACACTCACGGGGAGACTCCTGATCCATAGTATTTGCCAATTTCCATGGTGTAAATCCTCCCACTTTTCACCATAGCTCATCCCACGCTGTCATGTGAAGTCACTGACAGGGCGTTGGGAAGGGCTGCGCACCAGGCTCTCAGGAGTGGCTCCAGCATATACGAATGATTAATAACGCACAAGACACCGCGCGCCATTGCTGCGCCAAGTGTACAGACGGGAATAAAGGCACAAAGACATGAAGAGGGATGCTCCCCGAGGACAAGTAAATCTGGCACTGAAGTCCTTGTCCCGGGGAACGCAGATGAAGCTGTTGCCTTCCCAGCACAGGTTTGTGTTCAACTCCTCTCCCGATTTTCTCAGGGCCACGTTCAGCCCTAACTAAGCTCTGACCTTTTCAAGTGTGAGAAGCCTGTCACAAAGCAGTAGCACGAGGCACAGACTAAGGGACCTGCAAATATTTGAAGAGCTGGATGGAATACGTTGATTTTAGTTGAACTGACTACCCTTTTCAATGTCAGCCAGTGGCAGTGCCCATGACTGGGACTCATGACAATTGGATTTGGGGTATAACACATTGAGTGTGGTCTCCAGCGTGGATTCAGAGATTATCAAATCAGAACATGGAAATGGGGATGTCTGATATTCCTGGGAAGGAGCAAGAGCCTGTGGGTTCATGACTTTCATTTTCTTTTTCTATTTTTTTTGAGAGGTTTTTGCTATAGGGAACATGCGCTTGCCAGACAGACAGAGAGAGACAGAAAGTGAGAAATCACCCTCCAGGGGGGATGGCCACACCACAGTCCCTTCTCCTCCATTCTCCTCTCGGGATCTTGGACAAGCACGCACGCGCACCCGGCGTGAGTTTTAAGCCACTGGGTCCGGGACTCGAACCGCGGTCGACTACGTGGGAGTCCAGTGACATAACCATTACACTAACTGCTGGTCCCCATGACTTTCATTTTCAAAGCACCTTTGTCCTCTTTCTTTTGTTACCATCATCCAAAGAAGCTTGACCCAAGAGCTTTTTAAGTGTTGGAATCAGAAGGTGGCCAAGGACACCACGAATGAGTGGTGTTTTCACTTGCATGACGCTGTGGACTGTATGTATGTATCCCCTCAAAATTTGTATGTTGGGACCAGCAGTTGTTGTAATGGCTATGTCACTGGACTCCCATGTTGTCAACTGTGGTTTGAGTCCTGGACCTGATGGCTTAAACTCATGCCAGGCACATGTGCGTGCATGCCCAAGATCCGCAGAGAATGGAGGAGAAGGAATCGAAGCATGGCTATCCCTGCTGGGAGGTGATTTCTCGCTTTCTCTCTCTGTCTCTCTCTGTCTTTCTGGCGAGTGCATGTGCCCTATAGCAAAAACCTCTCAAAAAAAAATTTTTTTTTTGTATGTTGAAGCCCTAATATCTAGTGTGATGTTATCTGGAGAAGCAGGCAGTAGAAGGTGATTAAGGTTAAATGAGGCCATGGTGGTGGGGCTTCCATGATAAAATTTGTCCTTAGAAATAAAGAAAGAGAGATGCTAGGTGAGGCTATAATAAGAAAGTCAGAGGGCCAGGAAGAGGGCCCTCACCAGTCACCAAATCTGCTAGCATCCTGATCTTGGACTTCCCAGCCTCCAGAACTGTGAGAAATAAATGCCTGTTGTCTGAGGCACTCAGTCTGTGGTTTTTGTTATAGCAGCCCAGGTTGACTGAGACACATGATGTCGTGTTTTCTAAAACAGCATTCCACTGGGAACAACCGAGATGACATCAGTGGTATGTGAACAAACTTTTGAACAACTTAATACTTATGCATTTATTTTCATATGCATTCAAAAATAGTTCTAGTACATTACATTATAAATATTTTTCACTACAAACAACAAAACAAAACAAAACAAGTTGTTTATCTTTCCTTTGGAAAGCTCAGGGGCTAGCATGGATGCCATAAGATCCAAGGCTCATCTTCTTCCATTTTGTGCCTCTGTTAAACAGGACTTCATTCTCATGCTCACCTTGTAACCTAGGCTGACTGCTGTGACTCCAGCCATCATGACCGTATTCTAGATAGCAGGAAGGAGAACAGGAAAGGAGAAGATATATTCCAGATATATTCCTCTCTCTCTCTCTCTCCCCCCCCCCCCTTTTTTTTAGTTTCTGACATAGGGCACATCTACTCACCAGAGAGAGGGAGAATGAGAAATCACCCTCACTGGGGGGTTGGCCATGTGGCAATCCCTTCTCCTCTAGTTCCCTCTTAGGATTTCAGGTACACACACCCAGCATGATTTTTAAGCCGCTGAGTCTGGGAATCAAACCATGGTCAACCATGTGGGAATTCAGCATCTTAACCTTCACACCACCTGCTGGCCCCCACATTCCTCTCTTTTAACTCACACTACATCTCATTGATCAGAACAAACAATAAAACCACACTTAGTCTCAAGAGAAGTCAAGACAAGAAATCTTTATTCAAGCAGCACCATGGCCAGTAAAGAAGTCAGGAGTATTTCCATAGGAAGGAAGGGGAAAATGAATACTGTGGAAGATATTGGTCTTTACCACACACACACACACACACGCACGTGCACACACGCACACACACACACAGCGATTTCATTGATATTATTGCTTTAGACGAGGTTGAAGAGTTTAAAAGGTGAGACTTGGGGTCAGAAGTGACGTGGAACTTTAAGGCACTGGATCCCACGTGGTCAACTCCATGGTTCGAATCTTGGATCCATGACCTGAAAAACACACTGGACCCGTGTGCATGTATGCCCCAGGGATTGTGGCATGGCCACCCTCACTAAGGGATGACTTCTCACTTTCCCTCTCTCTGTGTTCTTTCCAGGGAGGAACCTGGCCCTGTGGCAAAAAAAATAAATAAAAAATAAAAAAAGGAAGAACTTCACTAAGGAAGTGAAGTCCAGGCGGCAGGCGGTGTGGCAGGTGTTGAACTGCCAGCCTCTGTGAGTCTCTCCTCCTCCAGAGCGGGTGGGCAGGGAGGTCGGTTTCACTTCCTTCCTCTCTCAGAGGAGACAAGCCCAGGATGCCCCCACGGCCGGGGCACTTGCTCTCTGCCTTCCCTCAGGTTTGTTTCTAAGTGCGTGGAGATTCCCTAGCCTTTCCTCCACCTCAGAGGCTGCAAACATGAGCTGTTCCCTTCCCAGCCTCCCTGACAGTGGGGGGCCGGGGTCACAGTCCTGCCTGAGGGGGCATAAATGATGTCGGCATGAAGTAAGACAGGGAGCAGTGCTGGTGTTTGGAACTGGTGTCGACATTGATACTGGCTCTGGGGTTCAATTGATTTTAGGGCTACACACTTCCTGAGGTACCAGCCGCAGGCTGTCCCAACAGCCTGAACAGAAATCATTCAGCAGGTGACAGGGTGGTTAAAGCGACTGTATTCCCACATGGTCAACCATGACTTGAAAATCGTGCCAAGTATGTGTGTGTGTGTGTGTGTGTGTGTGTGTGTGTGCCCAAAATCCCAAGAGGAAAATGAAGGAACCGGGATTGTGGCATGGCCATCCCCTCTGGGGAAGTGATTTCTCACTTTCCCTCTCTCTGTTTCTCTCTTCTCTGGCAAGCACACATGCCCTATAGCAAGAAAAAAAAATCATTCAATAGGGCCCACATGGTTGAATGGGATCTAAGTCCCAGACCCAGTGGCTTGAAAATCACACCCGGGTACGTGGTGTGCATGCCCCAAATCCCAAGAGAATGGGGGGAGGAGGGAGCTGTTGCATGGCCATCACACCCTGAAAGGGGTTTCTCACTTTCCCTCTCTGTTTCTCTCCACTCTGGCAAGCCCACACGTACCCTATGGCAAAAACCTAAAAAAAAGAAAAAAAAAATTCAGCAACTTCAACTGAAGTTCCTGCTAAGTATAACACCCGGCACGCGGCAAGCTCTCAGTATCTGCTCACGATGCCGGATGTTCCGGGAAGGTGTTCGTTCTCATTAAATGCGCTGGCGCCGTGGAAAGGCAGAGACCGGTGCCCGCATGTGGCCAGTGCTCTGCGAGTGTTAGCGGCTATTGTTATGGTTCCATGGCACCATCAAAATTGTCATCATCCGTGCCCCCCATGCATGCCAGGCACTGTCTTGGCACTGTGGAGTGACAGTGAAAAGGCAGAGTCTCAGCCCTGCCGGAACCTCGACCCCGTGTGATTCATCCCACCCTTAATGGCTGCAGCTGTGAGCCACGCCAGGTGCGATGGCAGCGTCAAGCAGAGGCACTGAGCTCAGCCCGGGCTTCCCTGGGGAGCAGCTGTCATGAGCTGAGTCTTCATAGGAACTGCTTACAAGCTGGAGTCATCCTAGCCCAGAGTGGGGAAGAACTCACAGGGTCCCAAAGACACATCCAGGGCTGCTCAGCAAACCAGGCATGAAGGCCCAGGGCGCCCGTGCTGGCTGTGCCAACCAGCTCGCCAGGCCTCCGCTCCCAGGCCTGGGCTTTGGGCCGGGGCCAGGCCGGCTCGGAGGGGGAAGCGCTGGCAGATGCCTGTGTTCTGAAGGCTGGGTACACTGCCTGGCTGCCTCCCTGACCTCCCTGGGCATCCCCTTTGTGTGACAGCACTGTCCCCCCATGCCGAGCCCCTTGGGATCCAGTTTCTGTGGAGGCTGACTTGCAAAACCCAGTGCATTGTCCTGAAACAGCAGGCCCTGGGGTGAGTTCAATGAAAATCGGGGCCCGCGTGTCTCCGTATTCCAACCTGAAAAGAATTATGTTACATCAATAGATGGCACCCATTATGTGCCAACATCCAAGACTCTTAATTGACTCAGGCTTAATTAATGATTTGGAGAACATCCACAGTTAGCCCAAGGCTCCAAGAGAAGGGGGTGGGGATAGATTAATAACATGAAGGACTTTCTGGAGACAGTCCATTCAACTGCTGCTAGGCCCTGCGTGGAGCTGCCTTTGGTGTGTGACAAGGCGAAGAGGAATGGGTGAATCTGTGATGAGAAACCCCTCATCCTGCATCACACGAGCTGCTCACTTCCTGCTGCTTGGGTCCAAAGTTGCGACTTGAGACATGCCCACTGACTGCCCAATCAATGCATTCAGAAGTAAAGCCCTGTTCTTGTTAAAATTTTTTATTAGTTATTATTATTATTAATTTGCTAGAGGACATGAGCACTCACCAGAGAGAGAGAGAGAAAGCAAACTGCCAGGTCCAGGACTCCAGTCACAGTTGGCCATGTGGAAGTGCACCACCTTAACCACCATGCCACCTGCTGGCTCCCGGCCCTGGTCTAAGTAAGCATCCTTTGACAAAGTGACCTCCAAAGATTGATCCTATCTTATCCTTGACAGCTTTGAGACTTAGTTTTGGTTCCCAGGAAATTCTGCAAGATTTCTTAGAGTCCTCTCTGTGGTTTCCAAGATAATTTAATGCAAGTTCTGTGAGCATCTCAATAGAATTTTATTGGCATGCCCTTAGCTAAGAATTCCATGGAAGTTGAAGGAGTGTGCCAAGCAAGACTCCATGATATTCCTTCGTTTCTTTTTTTCTCAGAGATTTGTTTGCTATAGGGTGCATGTACTCGCTGGAGAGACAGAGTGAGAGAGACAGAGAGTGAGAAATTGCCCACCATGGGGAATGGCCATCCCACAATCCCTCCTCCTCCATTCTCCTCTCGAGATTTTGGGCATGCGCACACTCGTCATGAGTTTTAAGCCCCTAGGTTGGGGACTCAAACTACAGTTGACTACGTGGGAGTCCAGTGATGTAAGCATTACGCCATCTGCTGGTCCCTCCATGATATTTCTGTAAGATTTGCTCGAGGATCACATGACGACTCCCCCAGGGGTTTGCAGGAAAATTCACTGACAATTCCCCAGCTCTTCTATGAACACTCCATTAGACTTATGGAAAAGTTCCAGGAGAAAAAGACACAGCTGATAGGAGAATTCTAGGTGCAGCCCAGGAACGAGGAGCAGGCCTTCCAGGAGAACTTATAAAATATTTCACAAAGCTTGTCTGCAAACATTCCATATAGACTATTCAGGCATTCCATAAGAGTTCCTTGGGAGTGTGCAAGAATCTTAGGCACATCCATGATAGAATTTTCTGTAGGAGTTGCCACTGCTTTAGTCCACATCAGAATCGCTGCTTGGGGAGGCTCTCAAGAAAAATGGTTCCTAGTTTTGTTTTTTAAATTGTCTTTCATTTTATATAAAACATTTTTTTCTACCAAAGGAGAAAAAAAAGTCAGTTGCCAGGAACATAACTCTGAATACCAGCTGAGAGTCTGAAAGCCATGGGTGACTGAATGTGGAAACACATGAGAAGGAAGTACAAGAGGTGGAGAGGTAGGACCGCTTGGTAGAGGAAGGATTCATCAAACTTCCCAAGGAGTCCTGTAAAGAATGTCGAGTCCTGCGAAGGATTGCTTACGTGGTCTGGCGTCAGAGGCAGGAACACTGGAGCAGGGCCAGGAGTCCCCATTCTGCTGCTGGCATGAACACACTATGGAATCTTGGGCCAATCTCCTGGTCACTTTCCCTTTTTCCTTTTTATTTATTTTATTTAACTTTATTTATTATTGTTATTATTTTAATTTGACCAGAAAAAGAGAGAGAGGGAAAGTGAGAAAGCAAGCCACCAGGTCCGGGACTCAAACTGTGGTCAGCCATGTGGTAGTCTAGTGCCCTTAACCACCATGCCACCTACTGGCCCCCCAGTTTCCCCTTTTGTAAAATGGGAAATTTTAGACTAGAGAATCTCTGTGAACTCTTCCAACCCTGATAATTTGTGTTTTTCTTTACCTTTCTTTCTTGCTTTCTTGCTCTGTTGTTAAGTTTATTGTCTTTATCTGGAATAAAGTCATAGAAAATTGTTTGGTTTAGCTCTCAGCAGCCCATTCCTGAGCTCTGAGGAAGCTTGTCTTCTGGGCTACCCGATCTTTCTTCTGGGCAAGGGACATCTTGGGACGATTCCATCTCTTCTTTTTAACTTCTTTCTTGGGTTTCTTTTCATAGGCTGGGTTCTCTCGTATAGCAGTGTGAGCTTTCTTCTACACCCCCTCCATCATGTCTGGAGTTACACTGTTCTTTATGTACTGAGAGACCTGTTTCTTGTAAGCGTCTTCATCTTCTTCCATCAGGTAACGCATGTTGTCTGCAACGTTCTGGCCCATGATGTGCTTCTGATGGACTCTGCATTAAATTCCTTGCTTTCAGAATCATAACCAGGGAATCGTTGGTACTGTGAGGGATAGATACGCTCACATCGACTGATGCCGCGACG
>NW_006201352.1:1432872-1474219 GCF_000334495.1 Tupaia belangeri chinensis
AGGCCCGCATCCAAATGGCAGGGGAAGGCACCAGGGTGACCAGCGATGCTTTCTACATTGTACTCATCTCCGGTCACGTCCACCTGACCTTCACAGCTCCTGTCCATGCCAGACCTACTGAGAGGCATGTAGGCCAGCAGCAGGCCAGTCCAATACGCTGTAATGTAATTTGCCAGGCCAGCCTTCACACCATATTTCAGTAGTTCGTGTGCATGAGCTGTGCAGACTATCATATGCCCTTCTACACGGGCATGAGCAATCTGGCAAACGATACCTCTGGTAGTTACACGAGCTGTCATCCTGTATTTGGGTGTGTGGTACTTATCTTCATCCTGCATCACCAAGCGTTTCTGAGCATAGTAATCAGTTTTACCCTCTCGTCGTGTTCTAAATTTCACTTGGTATCTCTGAAAGTAGGCCTTACTCTTGACAACTTTGACAAACCCCATCCTGTGGGACAGAGACCCGCGGCCCACGAGCTGTGTTTTTCTGTGTGATGGTGATGATAGTGTTGGTGGGGGGCTTTGACGGTGGTGTTGGTGGTGACGATGGTGGCAGCGCTGATGGCATTGGTGATGCTGGGGGATGATGGCTTATGATGCTGGTGGGAGTGGTAATAATTACCATCCCCGATTACTTACATGACGCATTCTGGTGGTGTGCTAGGAGCACCCCTTTTCTTTGTTAATCCCCACATCAACTCTACGAAAGAAAAACTATATTTATGTCTTCTTTCTTTTTTTTAAATTATTTTTGCCATAGTGTGCATGCACTCACTGGAGAGAGAGAGAAAGAGACAGGGAGAGAGGGGAGATGGTAAATTACCTCCCCCACCCCCGTGGAGGATGGCCGTGCTATAAGCCCTTCTCTTGGGATTTTGGGCATGCATGCACATGTGCCCAACCAGGTCTGGGCTCAAACCTCAGTCAGACGTGTGGGATCCAGTCACCCGAATCTCCATGTCACCTGCTGACTCCTATATTTATGACTTCTAATTTATAGTTGAGGAAATTGAACCCTCAGAGATTTGATCAAGAGCACATGGCTGGTACCTAGTAGGCTTGAATTCCAGGCCTGTCCCACTTACTGTCCTCCTTTAGGCTGTCCCCACTACCATTTGCTGTCTTAACTCCCTTCCTTCCTTCCTTCCTTCCTTCCTTCCTTCCTTTCTTTCTTTCTCTTTCTTCCTTCCTTTTCTTTTCTTTTTTTTTTTAAAGGGTTTTGCCTTAGTGTGCATGTGCTTGCTGGAGAGACAGACAGTGAGAGGAAAAGTGGGAAATCATTTCCTAGGGGGATGGCCATGCCACAATCCCTTCTCCTCCATTCTTCTACTGAGATCCTGGGCACGCACGTACCCATACCCGGCATGAGTACAAGCCACCGGATCCAGGACTTAGACCACGGTCCACCATGTGAGAGTCCAGCAATGTAGCCACTATGCCATCTGCTGGCTCCCTGCTGCCCTAATTTTCAGACTCCAAAGAAAGTTCTCCAATATACCAATCAAAGAACTTGTTATAGCAAAGGCCTCGTCAGGTTGTCAAATACTTCACCCTTTATCCTACTTCTAGCTCCCCCCAGAAGGGATGGCCACTCCGCAATCCCTTTTCCTCCAGTCTCCTCTTGGGATCTTGGGCATGCACGCACATGTGCCCAGCATGAGTTTAAGCCACTGGGTCCGGGACTCAAACCATGGTCAGCTACGTAGGAGTTCAGCAACACAGCCATTACGCTAACTGCTGGTCCCACCAGTCTCATTTTTACAATATCTTCTGAACACCCTGAGCCAAATTCCACCTATGCAACTTTCTTTATTTCTTTCTTTCTTCTTTCTTTCTTTCTTTCTTTCTTTCTTTCTTTCTTTCTTTCTTTCTTTCTTTCTTTTTTAATTTTTGTAGAGAGTTTTGTTTTGTTTTGCTATAGAGCATGTGTGCTCGCCAGAGAGACAGAGACAGAAAACAAGAAATCATCTCTGGGGGGATGGCCAAACTGCAATCCCTTCTCCTCCATTTGCCTCTGGGGATCTTGGGCACGCACGCACACATGCCTGGCATAAGTTTAAACTACCTGGTCTGGACTTGAACCACTGTCAACTACGTGTGAGTCCAGTGAGGTAACCATTATGCCATCTGCTGGCCTGCAGCTTTATTTCTTTAAGTTTATTTTTTCCATTAGTGAGAGAGAGAGTGAGAGAGAAAGAGCGAGAACCCTTGACACAGTCCAGCTGCCATGATCCACTCTAGCCTCATCTGCCCCGACTGTGGGCACACGTATACCCTGCATACTCAGGGGAATGTGTCCCTGCTGCACCACTGTCCGGCCACCCTTGTGACTTTGCTCATGCAGATTCTTCTGCTTAAAATGCCCACTCCTGGGCCAGCAGGTGGCATAGTGGGTAAGGCGCTGGTTTCTCACACGGCCAAACACAGTTTGAGTCCTGGACCTGAAGACTTGAAAATCACATTAGGCACGTGTGCGTGCATGCCCAAAATTCCAGAAGAATGGAGGAGGGGACTACAGCATGGCCATTCCCCCTTGGGGTGATTTCTCACTTTTCCTCCCTGTCTCTCTCCAGTGTGTACATGCGCCCTGTGGCAAAAATCTAAAAAACAAAACAAACAAACAAACAAACCATACCCACTCCTCTTCTGCTTTTTGGCCCTGTATCCTCCAACAATGAGTCTTTCTAGACAATGCCAGTCTGCATTCCAGAACACCCAAACGTTGTCCATTACAAGTAGCATGGTCTGAGGTAGGCCACCTATCCTTGAGGCTGCTTCTCTTGCACCAGCTGGACAGAAGTCAGTGAAGGTGAGAGCCACGCTGGGTCAGAGCCACACGAACCTGGCCCTGCATTGACTAGTTGCAGGACACTGGAGGAGGGACTTTATCTCTCCCAGACAGTATTACTGCTAAAAATAAAATGGAAGTAGGGACCAGCAGATGGCAGAATGATTATGTCTCTGAACTGCCACATGGCTAACTGCTGTTCAAGTCCTGGGCCCAGAGGCTTCAAACTCACACCAGGTACGGTGTGTGTATGTGTGCCTAAGATCCCAAGAAAAGAATTGAAAAGAAGGAAATGCAGTGTGGCAGTCCTCCCTGGGGCTTTCTGTCTCTGTCTCTGTTTCTCCAGCAAGTTCACAAGCCTTATAGCATAAAATCTCTCTTAAAAAAGTATGGGGGCCGGCAGGTGGTTAAGGCGCTGACTAGACTCCCACATAGCCAACCATGGTTCGAGTCCAGGATCTGGCAGCCTGCTTTCTCACTTTCCCATTCTCTTTCTCTGTCTCTCTGGTCAAATTAAAAAATAATAATAACAGGGCCAGTAGCTGGCATGGTGGTTAAGGGTGCTGGACTCCCACATGACCAATCATGGTTCAAGTCCAAGACCTGGCAACTTGCTTTCTCACTTTCTGTTTCTCTCTCTCTCTCTCTCTCTCACTCTATCCCTCTCTGGTCAAATTAAAATAAATAAATAAAGTTAAATAAAATAATTCTTAAAAAAATAACAACGTTAAATAAATAATTTTTTAAAAAGAATGGAATGGCAGTAAAAATCCTCATCAGTAGAAGTATTGTGGAAACGAAATAAGGTGAAATAGAAAGATTTTCCTGATAAGCTTTAAGAGCTTTCAGTTTCGTTTCTTAAATTTTCGCTCCCCGGAAAGGGACAGAGAGCGACAAAGAGAGAGAAGGTGTGACATCACCTCCCAGGGGGCATGGCCACGCTGAGATCCCTTTTCCTCCACTCTCCTCTCGGGATCTGAGCATGCACACATGTACCCTGCATGTTTTTCAAGCTACCAGGTCGAGGACTCAGACCGCAAAGTCGGCCATGTGGGATCCAGTGCCTTAACCACCATGCCACTGGGAATGTCAGGCTCCACACACTCTGCCTGGCCTTGAACAGGCGTAGGTTGTGCGTCGACATCCTCCAGCATACTGCTGGGCACATGGTATTACAGTAATTATCCGTCAGAGCCTTCCGTTGTAGGCACTGTGCCAGGGGATTGGCACTGAGAATACTTTTAATCCTCTTTATCTCCCTTAATTATCCTAATTCCTCTCAGGAAGGTACGGCCATTATCCTGTGTTACCGCAGAGAATGCTGAGGCTTAGAGACAGGATTCAAGGCTGGGCCAGTCCACTGATCTTAGCCACTTGGCTTCACTGGCCTCCAGCAGCACACGCTGAATGGTGACAGCTTACTGAGTGAGCGAACCTCCCAGTTCCCCAGTCCTGGAGTGCCTCGGTACACATCTACGGAACAGGCCTTTCCTCCATGAGAGCCTGTGGTTCCCACTTGTGTAGCACAAGTCTTTTTTCTTTCTTTTTCTTCTGTTTCTTTCTTTCTTCTTCTTTTTTTCTTTTGGCCAGAGGGTGCATGCACTTATAGTAAGAGAGAACCTCCATGGGGTGTGGTCATATCACAATCCTTTTTCCTCCATCCCTCCTTCCTGTAAGGATTTTAGACATGTACACACATATGCAGTGCTTTTCAGGGTGTTGGAGCCAGGACTTGAACCATGGTCAAATGTAGAATCTAATTCCCTTAACCATTGACCCAAAGCTTCCCCACAGCAAATGGTTTCTGTTTGTTTGTTTGTTTTTAAGAATTAAGTTATTTAACTTTTTAAATTTATTTCTTTATTTTGATTTGACCAGAGAGGGACAGAGTGAGAGAGAGAGGGAAATTGAGAAAGTAAGTCTCCAGGTCTGGGATTCGAATCACAGTGGGCCATGAGGGAGTCCAGCATCCTTAACCACCACACCACCTGCCAGCCTCCACAGCGAATGGTTTCTAATTAGCAGTAGTGAGGAGGCTGACCTGCAGGCTTTGTTTACGTCTGTTTGCTATGGAGGGATGCCTTACCATTTCCATATGGCTTTATAGGGAGAGGGTAAGTCAAAAAAAAAAGGCCAGTGGGCTCATCATCTCAAAGCTAAGGGGAACTGGTTACTTCAAAAAGGAGCTTAGGGAACCAGCAGTTAGCGTAATGGCTATGTTGCTGGACTCCCACGTAGTCGACCGTGGTTCGTGTCCCGGACCCGGTGGCTTAAAACTCACGCCGGGCGCGTGTGCGTGCGTGCCCAAGATCCCGAGAGGAGAATGGAGGAGAAGGGATTGCGGCGTGACCATCCCCCCTGGGGGGTGATTTCTCGCTTTCTGTCTCTATGTCTCTCTCTGTCTGTCTGGCGAGCGCACGCGCCCTACAGTGAAAATCTCTCAAAAAAAAAAAAAAAAAAGGAGCTTAGTCCTTTTACTGTCATGGAAACATAGGTTCAAAGAGAGGAAGTTAGTGGCAGAGGTAGGAGAATCTGGAGCCCTGTTTCCGACTTGCTGTACCACATCATGACTAACTGCTCCCTGCCCCTCCCCTCCAGGCCCGGCTCTCAGCTATCACCGACTCCGACTACCTTTCAGTTATGATGTCTACAGGGAATTGTGTTGCGTCACGTTATATTTGCACCTGTCATTCTCACTTCCAAAGTGCGCACTGTATTTCTGGGCCTACAAAAGTGACTGAGCCCTGAAGGAGTCAAAGCATAAAGGAGACCAAGTCATTGCTCTCCATGAGGGAGTCCATGAGACATGGCCACCTTACAGAGGTGTAGCCAAGTAGGCTTCATTTCTCCCTGACACAAGAATTCTGGAAAGACCCAGTCCAGGGTCCAGGGCTCACCATCAAGACTCCTCCCCTCAACACTGCCACCATCGGAAGCCTGCGATTGTTGTCCTGTGGTTGTAGGGCGGACCCTCCTCTGCCCCCACCATTATGTTTTTCTGAGCAGAAAGTGGAGGTAAATAGAGGCCGCCTGGTGCATTCCCCTGGAGATCTTTAGTGGGAGGAGCTTCCTCATGCTTTCCGCTGTACACTGCAAGCGGGGCTGGACCCTGAGTTTGTATTTCACTTGCTGCATTGCTGCCCCCCCCCGCCACGAAAACAGAGTGCTCTTAGAAAGAAGGGAAGTGGGTATTGAATAAATTACCAGCAAAGGGCTCAAAGAGCATAGAAAGTTCCTAAAAGTGCATGCAAAATGAGAGATGTATGCATAACTTTCTGGAAAAGAGTCCACAACATTCCTTACTGTTTCAGTGAGGACCATTAGGTGAGTACCCCTGGTCCGAATCAAGCCCTGAGCAACCACAACTCGACTAGCTTCCCTCTGGCTCTTTGCACCCTCACCCAGTCTGTTTGTGCAGGGTTAGCAGCCTGGTGGGCATTAAAGAATAACGCCAGGCACCAAGGCAGCCAGAACTGTCTCATTACAGCTGTATGAACCCTCCGAACCTCAGTTTCTTCATTAAAGGGAATGAAAATAATCCTGCCTCCAAAGGCTGAAAGACTTCTGCTTCTTGCAGAGCAGTAGTCACAGGGGTTAGATGAGCCTTTCCTTGAAACAACTGAAAACCCACGCAAAGCATGGGAAACCGCAGTTTGCAGCTACCACGCCCCATGGAGTGCCAGACAGTGATCCCCAAGAAAGGGAAAGCCAGCAAGGCCTTCCCTACAGTCGCTCCAGCTCATTGCTTGGAAATCAGCTCCTAAGAGCAGCATGGGGATGGGACCAGCAGTTAGCGTAATGGCTATGTTGCTGGACTCCCATGTAGTTGACCGCATTCAAATCCCGGATCTGGGGGCTTAAACTCATGCTGGACGCGCGTGTGTGTGTGTGTGTGTGCTCAAGATCCCGAGAAGAGAATGGAGGAGAAGGGATTGTGGTATGGCCATCCCCCCCGGAGGTTGATTTCTTGCTTTCTGTCTCTCTGTTTCTCTGTTTTTCTGATGGGCCCATGTGCCCTATAGTGAAAACCTCTCCAAAAAAAGAAAAGAACAGCGCAGGGAGGTGGAACCCAGACTGGCACGGCAGTCTCCATGAGCTAAGGAGACAGAGCTGAGTCCAGAGAGAATGAGACGACTACGGCTCATGCAGAATACCAGAGAACTGCCCAGAAAGATCTGCACAGGGTCCCTCTTGAGTCTCCATTGGAGTACTGGTCAGCACATACGTGTAAGGAAACAACCCTCCTACACAGGTGGGAGGAAAAATCCTTAGAGCCCATAACTTGAAGGCCATCAGGTATACTACACAGAAGGGCATTTATTGCCTCAAGGGTCAGTAAAATCAGCCTCAGAGTTCAGGCTGCCTTCATACCATCTAACAAAGATTAAAAATAAGCCTCAAAATGAACAAATGGTTTCCAAGTTACTTAACCATGGTGCAGAAAAAAAAGCTCAAGAAAACTTACAGAATATAAAAATACTCGGCACCCAAGAAAATAAACATTCTTATAAATGGTCTAAAAAATTACTTGACCTTCAAAGAAGCAGTAAAATCGAATCCATGGGAAGTAGAGCAATGAATAAAAACAGAAAAGGGCCAGCAGTGGTGAAACGGTAATGCAACTGGACTCTCCTGAGCGTGGCTTGGGTTCGAGTCCCGGGACCTCTGTAAGCACCCTGGCATGCGTGTATGTGCCATAAGGTGGGCCGTGTGAAGCAGAAGGGAGGTCACGTGTGAAGACCCTGTCGGAGGTGCGTCTCTCTCCATCTCTGTCTATCTCGCTCTCTCTCACAGAAGAAAAAAGCAAGCCTAAAAAAAAAAAAAAAAAAAGCAGAAGGCAGCAGGTGGTAAGGAGGTTCAGGCACTGGAACCACATGGCTTACTGCACAGTTTCAATCTCAGCCCCGGAAGCTTGCAAGCCACTGTGGTGTGAGCGTGTGCATGCCCCAGATCCTGAGAGGAGGATGGAGGAGAAGGGATGGCTGTCTGGCTAACCCCTGTGATTTCTCACTTTCTCTCTCTCTCTGTCTATCTCTGGTGAACGCATGCTGCCTTACAGCAAAAGCTGGAAAAAAAAAATTTTTTTTAAAAGAAGCAGAACAAAAAATAACACAGATGGTAGCATTAAAAGACAGGAGCTGGGCTAGCCCTGGGGCCTGGTGATTAAGGGACAGAGTTCCACAAAGCCAATGAAATGGTTCAAGTCTCAGCCCTGAAGCTTCAGAAAACACAGTGGGTGCATGCGCGTGCATCTCCCAAATCCCGACAGAATGAAGAAAAGAAGGGAGTGTGATGTGACCACACTCCATCGAGGGGCAATTTCTTCCTCTCTCAGTCTTTCTTTTTCTTTCTTTTTTTTTTTTAAATTATATATTTAATTTTATTTATTCATTCATTTATTTTAAGTTGATCAGAGAGAGAGACACACACAGAGAGAGAGGGAAAGTGAGAAAGCAAGCCACCAGGTCCAGTACTCGAACCGCGGTCGGCCATGTGGGAGTGTCCAGCATCTTAACCACCACGCCACCTGTTGGTCCCCCTCTCTCAGTCTTTCTGGTGTGTACACACACCCTCTGGAAAAATTTTAAAAGTAAATAAATAATGACAGAAAAATGAGGGACCTAGAACCGTTATTATAACCATGCCCAAGAAAGATGAGGAAGGATTGAGCATGTAAACTTGAGTCAGGGAAGAGAAGAAAGAACCTATAGTTCTAAGAATGAAAACTACAATGTCTAATATTTTTTAAATAAATAAAACAAAATACTTTATGGGAATAACAGCAGATTAAGAAACAACAGAGGAAAAAAATAGAAATTATAGAAATAGAAACTATCAAGTAATAGTAAAGAAACTATTGATAACTGTAGCACACAGGGAAAAGACTGGGAATATTGGGGCCAACAGGTGACATGTGGTTACATTGCCAAATTCCCACTTGGTCGAATATGGTTCAAGTCCTGGATCTGGCAGCTTGCTCTCTCACTTTCATCTACTCTCTCTGGTGAGTGCACATGCCCTGCAGCAAATTTAAAAATAATATTAATAATAAAAAAGTAATTAATTCTTTAAAAAAAAAACTGGGAAAACTGAACAGAGAACATTAGTGATTTGTGGTCTAGCTTCCTGAAGGCCAATAGAAGAAGACTTCAAAAAGTTTGTGGGAGAATGGAATCAAAATGCTAGTTTATTTTGGTGCAAAACACATTGAAATCCAGGCATAGTTTTTTCAAAATATGCATATTCCATTAAGCTTTTGCAAATGCTTTGAAAGATTTTTGCTATAGGGCATGTGTGCTTGCTGGAGAAACAGAGAGAGACAGACAGAAAGTGAAAAATCACTCCCTCCCCAGTGGATGGCCATACCACAATCCCTTCTCCTCCATTCTCCTCGCGGGATTTTGGGCATAAACGCACATGCACCTGATGTGAGTTTCAAGCTGCTGGGTCTGGGACTCTGATCGCTGTCTACCAAATGGGAGTCCAACGCCTTAACCACTCTGCCACCCGCTGGCTCCCATAAAGATTTTTAAAAGGGCCAAGATTGACAGATGGAATACAAAAGCAAAATGCAACTATACGCTGCCCACGTGAAGCCCACTGTAGATGTAAGTGTACAGGAGCCAGAGGTGGTGGTGGTTAGGATGCTGGACTAAAATTCAACAAATAGTTCTTTAAAAAACTCCATAATATGCAAATCGGTTTTTACAAAAAAGAGTGAGAAAGAAACCATGCTAATAATAATCTAGAGAAAGTTGCGATGGCTATACGAAATCAGACAAAGCCAATTTCAGGGCAAACATTATGACTAGGATAATTTTTTTTTTTTTTTTTTAGGTTTTCCTTACTGGGCATGTGCACTTGCTGAAGAGACAGAGAGACAGAAGGCAAGAAATCACCCCCTAGCGGGGTTGGCCACACTGCAATCTCTTCTCCTCCATTTTCCTCTGGGGATCTTGGGCATGCATACACACTCATCTGGCTTGTGGGGTTGTTTTTTAAATTATTATTTTATTGAGCTTTATTTATTTAAATTTCATGAGAGAGAGAGAAAGAGAGAGAAAGTAAGAAAGCAAGCCTCCAGGTCCAAGACTTGAACCATGGTTGGCCATGTGCAGGAGTCCGGTGCCCTTAACCACCATGCCACCATGTCCGGCATGCCACCATACCAAGCCACCGGGTCCAGAACTCAAACCACAGTCGACTGCATGGGAGTCCAGCAACATAACCATTACTCCATCGGCTGGTCCCATGACTAGGGTAATTTTATTTATTTTTATTTTTTTAAGAGAGTTTTGTTGTTGTTGTTATAGGGCACATGTGCACACCAAAGGGACAGAGACAGAAAGTGGGAAATGACCCCCCAGGGAGGATGACCATGCTGCAATCCCTTCTCCTCCATTATGCTCTTGGAATTTGAGGCACACACGTACTAGCAGCTGACATTGAGTCTCAACCCTCCAGGCCTGGGACTTGGACTGTGGTCACCCAAGTGGGAGTCCAGTGCCTTAACCACCACACCACCTAATTTTTAAATGATAAGGGAGTCATTCTTCAGGAGGGCACAATAATCCTAAATTCACCCTCCTATTACCAGAGCTTTAAAATATTGGGGTGTCAGAAAAGTCATGACATTTTTTTCTATGTTTTCCTATGTAAAAATGAAGCACAAACAGAATTGAAAGGAGAACTAGATGAGCCCACAGTTCATCCCAGATTTGAACACCGTGTCTCAGTAACTGATGGGACAAGCAGAGCAAAATCCCTAAGGACGCAGGAGACTTGAACAACTCTGTCACCTATGCTGACCTAATTGATGTTTCTAGAGATGCCACCCAAAAACAGAATAGACATTTTTTTTTCAGGTGCTCATGTAACAGTTACCAAAATAAATCATATTCTGGGTCATAAACAAGTCTCAATAAACTTAAAAAGATTTAGAGCACTTACAGTATGTACTCTAATCACAAAGGAATTAATTTTTAAATAAATAACAGAAAGACATTTGAAAACTAAACACACTCTTCTAAACAGCCAGTGGGTTTTTAAAAGAAATCAGAAGGGACAGAGACAGTGTGGGAGGAGAACAGGAGGTGGCAGAGGGTAAGAGAGAGGGAACCAAGGATGGGGGGAAAAAAGCAAAACATACAGGAAACAAGAAGTGGAAGATCATTTGCTAATAATAACATGTTTGTTGATGTGCTTGACTGAGACAATATACAGTGTACCCTGGATGGAAAATCTCATTTTGTATGCTGTAATGATGAACAGTGAATGAATGCAAATAAATAAATTGAAAAAAAAAAAAAGAGCAGTGGGAAAAAAAAGAAATCAAAAGGGAAAGTAAAAAGTATTTTGAAAATGATTGAAGAGTTGGAACACAGCTTACAAGAATGAGTGGGATGCACTCAAATAGTGCGCAGAGGGAAATTTACATTTCCTCTATGTATACAGGGGTGCTTTCTCTCTTGTTTTCTCCTCTCTCTCTCTCTCTCTCTCTCTCTCTCTCTCTCTCTCTGTCTCTTTCTCTAGCCAGCACACATGTCCCCTGGCTATACATGAGTGTAGGACTGGGGGAGAAGAAGAATCTTACATCTTATCAACTTGGACACTTAAAATATGCGCAGTCTCAGGCCAGCTAGTGGCGTGGAGGTTAAAGCAGCTGAATCCAACTGCATGGTTAGAGTTCCAGACCCAGTTGCATGAAAACTACACCAGACACATATGCATGGGTGCCCCAAATCCTGAGGGTACGGAGGAGGCAACTGTGTCATGGCCAACTACTCTGAGGGGGGCTTTCCCACTTTCTCGCTCTCCAGCAAGCAAATAAAAGAGAAAAGAAAAGAAAGAAAGAAAAAACGCCCATGTAGGTTTTTTTGTACATCAATTACACGTAAATAAAATAAAATACCGCATAAAAATAATGGATAAGAAGGCTATAGCAACATGAATTACGAGTTTTAAACATAACAGTCTTCCAGGTAAGAAGATTTTTACCTGGGTTCTCCGTGGGAAGCTCCACCCTCCTCGTCCCCACCCAACAGGCTGCAGAAAACTTTTCTTTTCTCTCCCAGCCTCCCCCGCTACCACTGCACCCCTCTGGACCATCTTTGAGCATCAGAATCTTCCAGACAGTCTCGTGATTCTGGTGCTTTCTTTTTCTTCTTTAAATTTGCCAGCAGACACGTGTGCTCACTAGAGAGAGACAGAGGGAGCACCCCTCAGGGGAATGATCACGCCCAACCCCTTCTCTTCCATTCTCCTCTTGGGATTTTGGGCATGTACACAGAAGTCCAGAATGTTTTTCAAAGTGCCAGGGTCAGGACCCCAACTGTGCAGTCTGTGCAGTCATTCATGTGAGAAACCAGCACACCATGGACTGGCTCCACTTTTTTTTTTTTTTTTTTAATGTTAGATTAATGTGAGAGAGGTGTAAAAAGGGACAGACGCAGAAAGAGACACAGCACCTGCAAGAGTCTTGCTCTGACCCACCCTCAGATTCAGCCAGGCTGGGTCATGGGCGCAAACCCAACCAGGGCACATTCAGGGAGGTCTGGTCTCTGGGTGTGAATGAGCAACCTTTCCATGCATGTTTGCTTTGCAGAGTGTCACACTCCCCGCTGTACCACTGCCCGGCCCCTCTGCGCCTGCACCCTTGTGGCCCCCATGCCCGAAGCACACGCCCCCTCGTGCCAGCCAGACCAGCACCTCGTCTCAGGGTCGGCTCATCTGGGAAGGCTTGCTGCCCACCCCAGGCTTACCCGGCCGCCTCCTCTGCTCCCATCCAGTACCTCAGGAAGACACTGGGCTCAGCCACTCCTTCCAAGCAGGAGACTGGCTGCGAAGGACGCAGGGCTGCAAGAGGCACCCAAAGGTTCATACAGAATACTGCAGGATGGCGGAGGCTAGCTGGGTTTCACCTTGTAAGTGAAGTTTAAAACTGCGAAATACTGTCTATCTTATCTTATCTATTGAACCTATGGACTGATTCCTAGGACTGGTCAAGACAGGTCGATCCTTTCAGAGGTCCTGACAAATTGTAGGGCAAGAGGACACTGAGGCCAGGGGCATCGCGGAGGAGTGCAGCAGCGCTGGGGCCTCTCCAGGGTGGTTCCCTCTGAAGCTCGTGTGTTATCACTGCAGTGAGTCTGATGCACCACGTCCTCATTTGTCCCCAGTTCCTTTGTTTGGAGAGGTTTTTGCTATAGGGCGCGTGCACTCGCCAGACAGACAGAGAGAGACAGAGAGACAGAAAGCGAGAAATCACCCCCCAGGGGGGATGGTCACGCCGCAATCCCTTCTCCTCCATTCTCCTCTCAGGATCTTGGGCACACACGCACACGCACCTGGCGTGAGTTTAAGCCACAGGTCCAGGACTCAAACCATGGTCGACTACAGGGGAGCCCAGCAACTTAGCCATCATGCCATCTGCTGGTCCCATCCCCAGTTTCGTTTGTTACAGAACTTCTTGAAAAATAGTGTGGCAGGTAGGGTAACGGTCCCAAAGATACCCAAGTCCTAACCCTTAGAACCTACGAGTGTATCGGCCTGGGCTCTCCCCTCAGGCCTCCTGGCTGGTGCTGCCCGGAGCACTCCTCAGCCAACGTGCTGCATGCGAATCACTTCCCAGAGACTGTCTCTGGGGAATCCTTACCTAAGACAGCAGTGAGACTGCGCTGCTTCTGACTACAAGCTCAGATGGTCTCAGAAACTGCCCAGACTTAGGGGCCAGCAGTTAGCGTAATGGCTATGTTGCTGGACTACCATGGAGTCGACCACGGTTCGAGTCCTGGTCCCGGCGGCTTAAACTCACGCTAGGCGTGTGTGCGTGCATGCCCAAGATCCCAAGAGGAGAATGGAGGAAAAGGGATTACAGCATGGCCATCCCCCCCCCACGGGGGGGGGTGTTTTCTCACTCTCTATCTCTCTGTCTCTCTCTGTTTTTCTGGCAAGCCCACGCACCCTATAGCAAAAACCTCTCTAAAAAACAAACAAACAAACACTGCCTGGACTTGGGCAGAGAGAGATACAGACTTCGGGGGTTGGTGATGGATAGAGCTGGGCAGAGAGGGCTACTTGCTGAGGACGGCATCACAAGGGGCCCCTTCAGGCGTGCGTTCTTCCTGGTCTAAGACGTTTGCCAGCCCTCAGATAGTGAACCCACACAAGCGAACCACCCTGAACTTGTCTTTCTGAGTCTGCACTTGCCCTCCACCCACATGGCCCAGCTGCTTGCTGAAGGCCACCAAGTGACCTCCTCAACGCCATGTGGACTGTGAGAACTCCCTGAGGAACTCTGTCCCCATCCCTCCCTTCAAATCATGACACAGAATTAAAAAATGTTTTTAAATGTCTTTCTTCTATGACTTTGCATAAAAGAGAGAGAGTGGGACCAGCAGATGGTATAATGGTTATGTTGCTGGACTCCCATGTACTTGACAGCAGTTCAAGTCCCAGAACCGGGTGGCTTAAAACTCATGTGAGGTGTGTGTGCATGCATGCCCCAAATCCCAAGAGGAGAAAGGAGGAGAAGGGATTGCAGTGTGGCCATCTCCCCTGGCGGTGATATTTCACTTTCTGTCTGTCTCTCTGTCTCTGTCTCCCTGGCAAGTGTACATGCCCTATAGCAAAAATCTCTCTAAAAAGAGAGAGAGGAGAGAGAGAGATTGCATCCCAGCAGGCTCTTCACACTGTGATCTATCCTCAGCTTTGGCCAGCCCCGATCATGGGCACATGCATGCCCAGCATATTCAAGGAGGCCTCTGGACTCGAACCCTGAACCTTCCCACATAGGCCAGCCTCAGAGCATTGCACTGTGTTGTGTTGTGCCAGCATCTGGCCCCTTGAATACAACATTTTGAGCCACTACATTCAGGGCTGTGTGTTATGCAGTAGTAGGTAACTGGAACCCTGATGCCCTCAGCTTTGGACTGTGACTAAATCAGTACTATGATATTTTCTGTGGTTTGTTTTTATTTGTTTTTATTTTAATTTAAATTTTAGTCATTATTATTTGTACATTCAATCACTATACCTCATTTAGCTTGTAGAGAAAATTTACCCAATATAAAATGTATTTCTTTTTTTTTTTTTTAAGAATTATTTTAATTTAGGACCAGCAGTTAGCGTAATGGCTATGTGGCTGAACTCCCATGTAGTTGACCATGGTTTGAGTCCCGAACCCGGTGGCTTAAACTCACACCAGGTGTGTGTGCGTGCGTGCCCAAGATCCCGAGAGGAGAATGGAGGAGAAGGGATTACGGTGTGGCCATCCCCCCTGGGGGGTGATTTCTCGCTTTCTATCTCTCTGTCTCTCTCTATCTTTCTGGCAAGCGCACATGCCCTATAGCAATAAGCCTCTCCCCCCCAAAAAAATAATAATAATAAATAAATAAATATTTTAATATAATTTTTAAATTTATCATTATTATTTTTCAATTTGCCATAGGGCATGTGTGCTCACCAGAGAGAGACAGACAGAAAGAGAGTGAGAAAGCAAGCTGCCAGCTCTGGCCATCGAAGCACGGTCAGCCATGGGGGAGTCCAGTGCCCTAAACACCCCAGCACCTACTGGCCCCGGCAACATGATGTTTTAAATGGTTAGCGAGTGCCATGGAAGGAATGAGGGAGGGGTCGAGCACCTCCAGACAGGAGGAAAAAGCCGTGAGGCCCTACCAAATGCCAGGGTCGTGCCAAGCACTTCTACCTCTAATGTCTTCAGGGGTCTTACAGATACTGGGCAGGTGGGAAGGCACGCAAAGGCCTGGAGGGAGGCCGGGTGACTGGCTCAAAGGCAAAGCACTAGTTAGTAGCACTCAGAGTGAATGAGTGTGTGTGGGGGTGTGTGTATGCATTTCATGATTGGGTACATGTACATGTACATGCATGAGAAGTCAGGGGAAGCCCTGCACAGGGCTGGGTCACACCATGATCACGTTCCTTCTGTCCTCCAGCCTGTCAGCATCCTGGGCACAGGTGCATGTGCCTCGCATGCTTTCAGGCCTGGGTGACTGGGGATTCAAAATGGGGTCGGCATGTGGCTTCCAGCTCCACAGTCCTGAACACTATCAAGTGCATCAGGGGCTGGACAGGTGTTTTGTTTTGGTTTGGTTTGGTTTGGCTTGGTCTTTTAAAAGTGACAGGACCTCTCTATGTTGCCTAGGCAGGTCATGAACTTGAGACCCTCCTGCCTTGGCCTCCTGAGTAGCTGGGATTGCAGGCACAAGCCAGTACCCCCAGCTCTGCATTGCGGCATTAGGCATGCATGCATTCACTCATTTGACAAATCTCCCTGTGTATCTGCCGTAAGCCAGGCTGTGAGCAATGTGCTGGGGAAGCACTGTGAGAACGAGGAAGTCGGGACAGGACTGGGAGTGTGTGGGGGCAGGAAGGGCTCAGAGCAGACCTCTTTACAAGGGGGAATTTGAGCCAGTGTGGAAGGGGGTGTGGTGGGAGTCAGGCGGTCTGGTGAAGCTGCTTCTCCAGATCTGCAGCCCGCAGAGGGCAGTTCCTACTGAGCTTCTCAACATAGAAACTGCAGCCCCTTCAGCTGTGCTGAGCATCCACTGGGCCCTCCGTGGGGGTAGGGCGAGCTGGGCAATGTGGCACCAGATAATGATGGCTCCAGTCGCCTCCATGTCCCCTGAGCGGGCTGCCTGGGCTGCGAGCGTCATCCGGTGGCTCCACGAGAGGCCATATAATTTGGATCAAAAAGCCCCTCTTGGTGAAGTCTTAATTGTGGCACTTCCTTCTGCCCTGGGACGCGCTGCGTCGCGGCTACACCTCTCCCGGCCTTAGTTTCTCTGCCTATGAAATGGGAGTGAAAGGCCCCTGTCCCCGGCTACCTCATGGCATGGCACCATAGGAAAGGCCCAAGTCAGGAAGTCGTGAGAATAACTAAGAATTATGTCCTGATCTTAGGGCCTGGCTCTACCGGACAACTCTGTTCTTTGAACTCGCCGTACATGTCCAGCCAGCCACTCGGTCAGCATTGCCTGTGTGACTGATTTGTGGCAGGCAAGGGTTCTGGGGTGGCAGAGGTGAAGAAGGCAGAGCCTACTGGCCTCTGAGAGCTGACTGTCTGGGGAGGAGACAGATGAGGAAGCAGAAAGAGAGAGGTAGAGAGCCACCATCTTGCTGAAGAGAGGAGCTCTGGGCTGGGCTTTGAAGCTTAAATAAGAGTCTCTCCCTTGGAGAAATGCGGGAGGGCGTCCAAGCAGAGGAAACTACAGGTGCAGAGAGGGGAGACGTTGGCTCAGCGGAGGGTCCTGACTGGATGGGGCTGAGGAGGACGGCGTGGAGGCTAGCGGGAGGGTCTAGACGTGTCTCTTGGACTACTGGGAGCCACAGAAGGATGATAAGTGAGGGAAAAATAAAGCAGCTTTATTTGGGGGGAAGGGCCCTTAGTAGCAACGAGGAGTCAGGCGGTGAGAGGCTGGGGCAGAGGGGGCTGTAGGAGGCAGTTATGTGTTTTCCACAATCACTTACTCAATCATTATGTTTTGGACACCTGCTCTACACTGGGGCGGTGGGCCGGTTCTGGGTTTATATGAGACAGCACTCTCATTCCAGCGGAGAGAAGACGACGAACAAGTGTGTAGGCAGTGTCAGGCGCCGACGAGAGCGGCAGAGAAAACGCACATGCACGCGGCTGGGTCAGCGCGGCGGCCGGCCTCCCCAGTCGCCCTCACTCCCTCCTACTGCGCCTTCCTCATTTCCCAGAGTTCTGTGCAGCTCTGGCTCCCACACAGAAGAGGTTCCAGCAAACAGGTGCAGCTGGCGCTCGAACAGGCAAAGGCCTCCGACAGGCGCTGCTCCGAGCTACTTTCTGCTGGCAGCCAAAGCCCGTTTCCGCAGCAAGCAGTTACTGTCCCGTGTGGTGCTCGCCCTCTTCCCGGAGGGCAGGGCAGTGTGGCCGAGGCTGTGGCCAGACTCTGTGTTCCTGGAGCCGTTTCTCTGTTTCTGTCAGTGTCGAAGGGCAATTTCAACGGTGGCACAGCCTCCAGATTTTGGCTTCCGAACCTCTGGCTGCAGCCATAGCTGAGGCTCTTTCCACTTGCGCCCCTACAGGAAGCACGCGGAAGAGGATGCTTGGTGAATTTTGTACACATGTGCACATCCATGTAACCACCCCGTGTCTCACGAGACATCATTCTCACCTCCCCACTAAGCTGTGCTCTTCAGCTCGTTGTCCTCAGTGGTGGCTTCGAATGCCCCGTCTTTCCAACGGCAGAAGTGACAGTGGCCACGTTTGGCTATTCACTTCCGGAGGTTCAGCCTCCAGTCCGTCTTCAGCCAACCCCCTGCATTAAGTCGCTGGGTAAAGACAAGAGGCCTTGGGAGTTGGTACTCAGGAGGCCCTGGTGGCCTTGCGGTAGATGGTACACAGGAGGTTTGGGCTGGTGCATAGAAATAAACTCCGTGCAGGAGTGAAGAGCGGGGACAGGCCGCCCTGGAGGTGTTTGGTGGGACACAGCGCAGAGAAGTAGAACAGGGGCTGCTCCTTGTACTGCTACCTTGGCCAGAAACATCCTCCTACCCCTGCTTTCTGCAAGGCGACATGGCAAAGCTCAAAGGCCACCTCTTCCAGATATCTCTGCTCACCAGGCGGGAGCATCCTGCCCTCCTCGGCCCCTCTGGACCTAAGACGCAGCCCTCTGTGGTACTTGCTCTGCGCCTGTGCAGCCCGTCTCTCCAGGACAGTCTGGCAGAGACAAAGCACCAGAGCAGGGTCCTTCCACTGTGCTCCAGGGTCCAGCTCTGGGCCGGGAGCATCAGTCTCTCCCACTAGACCACGAGCTCTGGGTTAGCTTAGTTATCTGAGTCCCCGTGGATCGGTGCAGAGTCCCACCCTCCCACTAGCACAGAGAATGTCCCATGGCCCAGACCGTGTGGCAGCATCTGTGGCCCAGAGCCTCATGCCCTGCAGAGAAGCAGGAAGAAGGAACACCCGGGAACACCTGCAGAGGGTCCCAAGGTGGGGCCGCTGCCTGGGCTGTCTTCCCCACACCCCGTGCTGTCTTGGGCACGCCCAGCTGCAGGGCGTTGGCAGCCAGGGGCTGGGCCGATGCTGGCTTGAACACATAGTGGGTACTTGCCGATGGGTGTGTTCAGCTCTGTGCTCCTGAGAAACAAAGGGCACTAAGCCAAACAGCCTCAGATCAAATCCAAGCTCTGCCTCTTACCAGTTCCAGGGCCTCACGCAAGTTTCTCAGCTCTCTATGCCTCAGCGTTCCCTTCTCTGACCTGAGGTCAGCTGCTCAGAAGGTCCACCATAGGTCGGGTTCCCTGGGAAACGGACTTGGTGCATTTGAGATTTTAGCGGTGGGCATAAAGAGGGCGAAGCAGGATTCAGCAGCACTGTGGATGCTACACAGGCCCAGGAGACCCTTCGGTAGAGTGTTCCCAGCTTGAGGCTGGCTCCCAGGGGGGACGGGGGCTGCTCCTGCCTCCCACCTTGGTCAAGAGGGTTCTCTAGCTGGGGAGGGACTCAGGAGAGAGGCTGAGCTCCTGCAGCTGGGAGCCGACTTCCCCCTGCCGAAGATCCTCTTCTACTACAGGCCTGAGGGTTAGCGGCTATTTCTCTGCACCAGCTCTTCTGAAGTGAAAGGTCATGATCGTATCTGTAGGAAAGCTGCGCTCGGAGCGGGCTATGCAAACCCAGGCCGGCCAGCTCTAGCGGGTAAGGGAGGTGAGGCAGGAGCAGGGGTACCCGGTCTATTCCCCGATCCTGGAGCGAGCCTTAGCGGCGAACAAACGGACGGTGGGTGCGTCCTAGGGGCAGTGCCAAGGTGAGATCCGGTGGCTGGGGCCGCCTTGGATCCATCCACGTTCCCCAAATCAATGAGTTGTGCACCATGCAATTCCCCACTTAAAATAAACCCGATTTCCCTGCGGAACCTAAACTAGAGCTTAGCATTTCTTGGCAGTCAATGGTTTCCAGAATTTCACGCAGGTTAAAAATAAAAATGCAAAACAGTATGATAATCCCTTCTGTTCTCACGGCACTTCCCAGTTTGCAAAGTATTTTCCCAGCTGTTTTTCACCGTGGAGCCCTACAACAACTCTGGAGGCTGGCTGTCTTATTCTTAGCGACAGATGAGGAGACAGAGGCACAGAGGATCATGCCAGGGGAAGCAAGGTCGCCAGGACCCAGCGCAGGTCCACTGGCTCTGCCCTGAGCTTTCCTCTACTCTGCGAGTTTCCTTACGAAGAAGCAATACATTGAATTTAGACAGCGAGCTACTGGTGTGTAACACTCTTGTTGATTTCCCAGTGTGAGATCAGGGGAAACACTAAACATCGAATCAGCAGAGGTCAAAGCTAACTGACTCAGACAAGGTTGGAATTGGTATCCTGTTCCTTCCAGGCTGACCTCGAGGGATGTTTTCTTGTCTATGTCTTACTTAGTGTTAATACCAATTAGGGTCCCCTGGGAAAGATGGGGTAATCTCAAGAGTGGTCTTCTGAGGAGGATTTAAGAATGAAACTATTGGGACCAGCAGTTGGCATAATGGCTATGTCGCTGGGCTCCCATGTAGTCGACCGCAGTTCGAGTCCTGGACCCAGTGGCTTAAACTCACATGCTGGGCGAATGTGCGTGCGTGCCCAAGATCTGGAGAGCAGAATGGAGGAGAAGGGATTGCGGTGTGGCCATCCCCCCTGGGGGGTAATTTCTCGCTTTCTGTCTCTCTGTCTCTCTCTGTCTTTCTGGAGAGTGCAAAAGCCTCTCTAAAAACAAAAAACAAACAAACAAAAAAAGAAACTATTTAAAAGGGTCAGGTAGTTTTTACAGGAGGACAGGCCAGAGGTCACCTTCAACTTTAGCCCATTTAAGAGCCAGACTCCAAGAACCCAGAGGGCTGAGCCATCCTCCTGGAGGAGGGAAAGAAGAAGGAAGGCTGGGGTCCTCTTACCAGTGACCAAGACTATGTGGCTTAAGAGGTTGGACTAAAGTCTTAGGCTGGTGCACAGCTGAGTCCAGGCACGACGTGTTGAACAAATGAAGAGCTTGGCAGGACGCAGTCTCCTGAAATGAGACTTGGGAAAAGGCCTCTCCCACAGGTGGGACTCAGATAAGAATGGGCTATGGGGCCTGTGGCCAGGCATCCAGGGAGGCCCCTGGTCTGACCACCTCCTGCAGAGCTGTCAGTCTGCCTCACAGTCTGCTCCACCACTTGCTAGCTGTGTGGCTGTTGGCCACACTCGACCTCCCTGAGTTCCAGGTTCCTAACCCATAGCAATGGATTTCGGGCCTGTGCTTGTTAATTTGTGAAAGTGAAGTATATAGAAAGTGTGCTCCTGAAGCCCCTCTCTGAGGAAGAAAGATGATGAAAAATATGCTCGGGCAATGCCATAGAACTTAGCCATGGACAGACACAACAAAATAACTCCTGTCACTCCTCCAGGAAGTCTTCCCTGACTGATGCCACCTTCCGACTGGGTCGGGCATCTTCTTCAAGCTCCCATATCCCCCACACTGCTATCATAGCATTAACGAGTCTATATCTGAGGAGTCCTTTGTCTACTCTCTCCCAAGACTGTGAGCTCTTCGAGGACAAAAATCTTCCTTCATCTCTCCTGTAACCCTAGACTGAGCACATTTCCCGGCACATAGAAGGTACTATAGGCTGAATGTTTGTATCCCCAGCTCACATAGTGAAGTCCTGATCCCCATCACGAAGGGGAAATGGGACCTTCGGAAAGTGATTAGGTCATAAGGATGGCGCCTCATGGATGAGATTCGTGCTCTTATACTACAGACCACAAGAGCTTCCTCCTCCTCCTTCCACTGAGAAGATGCCTTCTGCAAACCAGGAAGTGGGACCTCACCAGATGCTGAATCTGTGAGCCACCTGATCATGGACTTCCCAGCCTCCAGAACTGTGAAAATGTGTTGCTTGAGTTGTTTGAGTTACTCAGTCTATGGCATTCTCTTACAGCAGCTCAAATAGACTCTCCCAGCAAGTAGCTATTGAATGAACAAATGAATGACTGAATTTAACCCTGCAGTTATGCTGCGAGGCAGATGGAGCGGACAGCACTGTCATCCCTTGGCATCTGTGAGGGATCGGTTCCCAAACTGCCCCACAGATACTGCAGATGCTCATCTTTTATATAAAATGACATTGTGGGACCAGTAGGTGGCGTGGTGGTTAAGGCGCTGGACACTCCCACATGGCGGACCGGGGTTTGAATCCTGAATCTGGTGGCTTGCTTTCTCACTTCCTCTCTCTCTCACTCTCACCTTCTGTCTCTCTCTGGTCAAATTTAAAAAATAATAATAAATGAATGGATAAATAAAAAATAAAAGAAAATTTAAAAATGACACTGTATTTGTATATAACTTAGGCACATCCTCTTGTATACTTTAAGTCATCTCAGGGGCTGGCAGGTAGCATGGTGGTTAGGAGTGCTGGACTCCCACACGGCTGACCACAGTTCGAGTCCTGGACCTGGCAGCTTGCTTTCTCACCTCCCCACCCCTCCCTCTCACTCCATCCCTCTCTGGTCAAATTAAAATAAATAAATAAATAAAAATAAAATAATCCTTTTTTAAAAAAAGTCATCTCGACATTACTTATAACATCTAATATAATGTAAATGCTATGTAAATAGTTGTTTTACTGTATTTTTTAGAGAATAATAACAAGAATAAAGGGGGGGGGAGATCAGTACAGATGCAACCCATTTTTCCAAAAAAATTATCCATTTGTTGAATTCTTGGATGAGGAACCAGCAGATGTGGAAGACCATCTGTACTGCCACAATCTTTATATTTTTAAGAGAGAGATTTTTGGTTTAGGGTGCATGTACTTGCTGGAGAGACAGAGAGACAGAAAGCGATAAGTACCCCCCCAGGGGGATGGCCACACTGCAATCCTTTCTAACCTCATTCCCCTCTCGGGATTTTGGGCATACATGCACACGCACCCAGCGTGAGTTTCAAGCTGTCAGGTCTGGGACTCAAACCACAGTTGGTCGTGTGGGACTACAGCAACATAACCATTACGCCATCTGTATAGTCCCTGTACTGCCCCATCTCATAGAAGGGAAACGGACCTTCTGAAAGTTGAAGCAACTCACCCAGGGATACAGTGGTAAGTCTGTAGTTGACTTTGGGTGAGAAAATTTCAAGGACTTAGTAGGATGATAAATCCTGGTCTTGTCTTCTGTCTAGCTGCCTAAGAGGGCACCCTCAAGAATTCCTTCTGCCCTGCAAAAAGCTAGAGGAGGCCAGGGGCCTGAAACAGGCCAGGGGAGCAAGAAAAGGCTGTTTCTCACTCAGAAAATAATGGCGCCCAAATCCCTGTTCACCTTATTTAACACTCCAAGTTTTCTGAGAGGCCTAATTGAACATTCCTCCGTGGAACCCTCTAGGTGGAACAATTAACTGGCCTCTTAGCAGCAAGCAACTCCCTGGGAAGGCCCCAGATTTATGTCTCCTGGGGAGGCAGCCTATTAGCTGTGGCCATAAATCTCGGGGCCCTTGCTGGCAAGGTGGATTTTAATAAAATCATAGGAGACGGAGCCAGGCTGGGGCAGCAGATTTCCGGGGGGAGAGCCAACATTTGCCTGTAATTAATCGGGACGCCTTGAGCTCTGGGGAAATGCCCAGGATTTTAATGAAAATTTAGGAGCTGGAAGCAGCGACCAGTTGTCAGCTAAGCCAGTACCCCAGCTGGGATGGAGATACGGGGAACCTGGGGGAGCCTAGGCTACCCCTGCCAAAGGGTCATGAAGTTGGGGAGACATCCAGTGGACACTGGTACAATTATTCTGGTGGTTTAACTATTGGGATTCTTTCATCCTAGTTGGTAAATTGCTCCCTCAACTCCATAAGGCCCTCCCACTTTCTGGGGACCTTTGCCCAGGAATCCCTGGGCCTCCTCATAATTTTGAACAAAAGGGTAAATGCCTGGCGCAGCAAGGGGCTTCCCACTCCTTCAGTCCTCGTGGCCAGCGCTCAGAGCCTTCCTTTGAACTTGGCTGTCCCTTCAGCCAGACCTGCATATGCTGGGTGCCCTCAAGGTCTCCCAGACCTTCTTTCTTCCTTTCTCTTCTGTCCACATCCTTTTGCATCTCTGTATCTCTAATCCACATTCCCCCCACCCTGAACTCCAGGCTCTTACTTTCAGCCACTTCCTTGGCGTCTCCTCTGGGATAACTCATAAGTGTCTCTTCTTTAATATGCCCAAAGTGGAGCAGTTCCTTCTTAAACTCGTTCCTCCCTGCTCCCCTCTCCTTGGGCCCTCTACCCCAATCTTAACAAACACCACTGCCTTCAATTCATTCGCTCAGGCCACAAATTCAAGGGTGTCCTTGATTTCTCCCTCCGTGTTCTCATCCCTCAACAAGGCTTGCGAGAACGCCCTCCAAAGCTCACGTCACTATCTTACCCTGTTCCTCCCCCATCCAAGCCACCCCACCATTGGCTACTGCCTGGACTATTGCAGTAAACTCCTTCTTTGTTTCCGTTTTTGCTTACATTCTCGCTTCTCTGTCTCCTCCACACAACAGACCAAGAGAACTGAAATGTCACCCCCAAGAAAGGTCTTCCTAACCACCCTGAAGTTTTGCAGCCAACTCTTTCACACATTCCAAGTGCTTCACATTCTAAGTTCGACTCTCTAGAAAACTCTGTGACATACATACTATTGTCATAACCATCTTCTAAATGAGAAAACTGAGGCATGGAGAGCCAAATAATTTGCTGGAGGCCACACAGGAGATTGCTCCTCTCCAAGGAAACCCTCCTACCCTGGCCTCCTCCTACTCCAGCCTCTCCTTGGCCCAACTTCCTTTGATCCCAACTCTCATCACATGGCCTATGTCCCTTGCCTGCTGCTTGCCATTGTCTAAACATACCTTCTCTGTGTGCCTGTGCTCTGTGATCTCCTGAGGTTGGGCGGTACAGAGCAGCTGCTCCATAAACATGTGTTAACATGAGTCCATTTTGTTCTCAGCCAATGAAGGATGGGAAGCCATTCTGGAAATCGCATGTTTCTGTATGGGTCTGAGATTGATAGAAGGGTTTTCCTCCTTGGGAAGGAAGCAGCTTCTATGCTGTATGAAGCAGTTTCCTGAAAGCTCACCCTGGGAAGATTTTTTTTCTTGTTATATGTCCATGTATGGCAATCTATGAAGGGCAGCATCAAACCTGGGCAGGTGGGGACACTCGTGTGTCTCTAACCCAAGAAACATCAGGAATTTGGGTGGGGATGATAGGTACCAGTGGACAGCCATTTTCAAAATAATTCTCTCTCTCTCAGCCCAGGAATCTTGACAGGTCTTTAAAAACCCTCAGGGGCCCCACCCACATTCAGAGGTCTGACAGATGGTGTAGAGGAGCTGGATACGCTCATTTTTGTACAAGAAGAAACCGAGGCCCAAACAGGATGACCAGTTTGACTGAGGTCATCGGGGCAGGCCAAGCACCCTGGCATTCCCACGGGGCCTCACCCTGCCATGGGATAGGGTAATAAATAGACTCCTGCTTTGGATTTCTCTTTGAGCTTCCTTCTGATCCCTGGTGTCACCATTTAAATGCCATTTCTCAGGGAGGCGATTACCAACCTCTCCCCAGGGGGCCCTTTCCACAGGCCCAAAGCAGCCTAAGTCCTCTAGTGAAGCTTCACATGCTTACTCGAAGTTCTTCCATTGAAGCCTGCTTTGCTTAGGGGACATCAGCCTCTTCTCTTTTGCTGCTCACCTCTGGCCGTGAAGGCCTGGCACAGCGGTGCTGAGTGAATGAACGTGCAACTCTCATTTCACGCAGTGTAGGTCCAGCAGCAGAGCTGGATCACGCATGTTCTTTAGCACTATGTTTAACATACGTTGGAGGTATCGCTCTTAGTTCCTCGTGTTCATGCAATTGGATTCTCGCAGATATGCCTGGCTCCCACATGTCACTCCGAGAGAGTCTGGCTCACCTGTTTCTCCTGCAAGCCCTGGCATAGTTCTCTGCACACAGTGGGGAGCAGTGGTACAAAATGAAGAAGCCCAGCTTTAAATCTCTACTCGACCTTTGAAAGTGTCTGTTTCCTTCTTTTGGAAAATGAAAACATATTCCTTAGGGATATGGATGGTTTATACAAGATAATTTTCTGACAGAGCTGAGCAGAATAAATGACACATAGTAGGTGCTCAGCTATCTGACTCCTCCTGTTGCCCTATTGGATATTTGACATTGTTAAATAGAGTACCAGTGTCTGATGGCCACAAGCACAGGTGTACCCCACCGGTACATTCAGTCACCCAACCACCCCACAGACAGCTCCAGTCACCTCTAGCACTCGATCTGGCCCCTTTATAAGTGGATTCAGCAATCTACAAAGGTAGATCCAACCACCTCCATAAGTGGATTGGACCACCTCCCAGGTGGATTTAATTAGTCATACAGGTTGACCTGATCACCCTACAGATAGATACAATCATTCAAATAGGTAGACCTAACGGAACCAGCAGTTGGTGTAATGACTATGTCACTGGACTCCCACGTAGTCAATTGCGGTTCGAGTCCTGGACCCAGTGGCTTAAACTCACGCTGGGCACGTGTGCGTGCGTGCCCAAGGTCCCGAGAAGAGAATGGAGGAGAAGGGATTGTGGTGTGGCCATCCCCCATGGGGGGTGATTTCTCGCTTTCTGTCTCTCTTTGTCTTTCTGGCAAGCACACGCACCCTATAGCAAAAACCTCTCCCCCCCAAAATTAAGTAGACCTACCCACCCTAGGGTTGATTCAACTGCTTCCACAGGTGGATCTGGCCACCCGTAAGTAGATACAGCCACCTGCACCCCTGGGCCTGACCGTCTCACAGGCACATCCTGGCACTTGCACAGCTGGACTTGAGCACTGCCTCATCTGTGCCACTAGCCATGCCCCCTTTACCTGGGCGTCTGTCCCTCTAAGCCCATGCCTACTTGACTGCTGCGTCTCTAGGACTCCGACCAGGCTGGGCACACGGGTGGGCCTCGAGTGACCATTCAAAGCTCTAAAGGACACAGAGACAAGCACAGGAGTGGGTTCCATTTGACACCCCCTCGCTCCAACAGGAAGTAGTGACATCTCACTGGTTCCCAAGTTTGCCAACTTAGCTTTCTGTTGGTATCTGTTTCCCCCTCAAACCCAACAGAGGCCCCTACCTCATCGACAATGAAGAATCACGCCTGGAACCAGCTTCTGGGGCTGTGGACGAGTAAAGCAGCATAATTATATCTTAATAATTGTTTTGCAGCATAGGATTTATAATTACTAAATGTGTGATAACTGCTCCTTAAATGCCCATGCTCTTTAAAAAACCTAATTTATAATTTAAAAAGCTGACACTTCTTGGAGTGCTTTATTTTATCTTGTCGGGAGTAATGGAAGAGTAAGTTATTGAAAACCTTTATTTTTCATTAGCCTTAAATTCAACGACAATTAATGTGCCCAATTTGATTATAAACTGCACAAATTAAACAATAAAGAGCTGTCTAATGAGAAATTAATTATGAGGAAGGGAAGGGGAGCGGGCCCGGATAAAAGCCATAACTTACGGCCCGTGGCAGCGTGTGTCAGGTTTTAAAGGAGATGAAGGGCCCTCTCCTCAATGTGTGTCTTTGCTGATAGGACCCATCACAGATCAGTTGATCCAGAAACCATAACAGGCTAGTAATTGAAACTGCCAAAATCAATAGTGCTGACAGCCTTAATTAAATTAAATATGGCTGTGATGGGCTCCCAGCGCCCGGCGGCGGCGGGCCACTTGACCCTCCGGCTGAGCGCGCCTGATGGAGTGCAGCCACAGCATGATGGATCTGACCCCAGGGGACGGTTGGAGACCAGGATCCTGCAGACGGAGGCTCCGAGAGGAATGGGGCACTGCCCCGCCCCCTGCTGCCCAGGCAGGGCCCGGTGCTGAGGACTCGGACTCCAGCCAGGAGGCCGTCTTCCCGAGTGCTGGCTCTGCTCTGGTGGAGTTGGAAAGCCTGTGCCCTGTGGCACTTAGTTGTGGGGTGCAGAGGAACCCCCCGAGCTAGAGGAAAATTAAAAGCTCTGGTGAATCCCTTTTGGACGAATGTTGCTGTGGCCCCTGGCCTTTGGTGAGAAGCGTTTGCCTATTTGTGTCTCACCAAAGCCCCAGCAAGAGAAACTAGTCAGGCAGGGCTAAGGTTCAAATCCGAGATGTGCCCTTGAGCGCAGACTTTGCATAAGTTACTCGGCCTTGCTGTGCCTTCCCTCTTCTGTAAACTGGGTCAGTGTGCGGAGTTGTAAGGACGCAGCACCGTAGGCATGGCCTGGTGAAGAGCCACGCTGGGCCGACTCCAGACAAACGCGCATGCCAGTGAGCAGGTGGCTGTGGCTGGCGCGGCCGGAGACTGTCGCCCCATTTGCAAGGAACAGGAGAGGCCAGAGACACGAAGGGAGCCTTCAGGTCACACGGACGCTGGGTCTCTCGGTCGACACCACCCAAGAACTGAACACGCCTGGTTCTTTGCAAGCACTTTTTCCCCAAATGTGGGGATTGCCAGCTTCGTTTGACAGATGAGAAAACTAATGTCAGAGCACTTCGGCAACTTACCCAAAGTCTCACAGTTCTTGAGTGCCAGACTCAGGACTAAATTCTGCAACTCATTAGACTGGGGCCCCAAAGATTGAGGCTAACAATAAACAGAGGAGCCCCGCCAGACCCCTGTCTGGAAGGTTACTGTGAGCACCTGGCACCACTGAGCTCTTGGGACCTGGATCCTTCCCTCTTCCCTGGAGCCCTGATAGAGTCCGACTTGTTAAGAAACAAAGATACAAAAGCAACAGCAGCTTTCTATGTTTTGTTTTAAAATTGTCCTTCTTATAACCCTCTCTCCCCCCAAAACATCATCAGGTTAACTTAACAAAGTACATGGAAAGATCTAGACCCCATTCTCCCCCTTGTGCCACTACTTTGAATTTAGAGTTTAATACTCTGGGCTCCTTAGGTAGCTTGGACCAAAGCCTCACAGCACAAAGTGGTAGACAGAACTCAGGAGTTTTCATCAAAAGCCTCAGTGGGAGTCAAACCCAGGCTCCATCATGCCCTAGCTGCGTGACCTGAGTGTGTTACTAAACCTCTCTGCTTCCTTCATCTCAGAACTGATGTGTCATTGAACAGCACTGCCCAAGAAAGGGCCCTGCAAGCCCACAGGGGGTGGTACCTCCTGTGTGATTATCAGGCACTAATGTTCTGCTTGCATCAGCTGCGAGGTGAGCAAAGGAAAATATAACGCACGTGATCGCGTTCTAAGATATTGTCCTTTCCTTTTAGAAAAAAAAAAATCAATGACTACAAAAAATCCTGGCCTCATAAACATTGGTTTTCACCCTAGGAAGCTGAACAAATAAATATCTTCACAGTTTGCTCGGCTGTCGGCGGGCTTGAGCTGACTTCTTAAATGACATGAAATAGGCAGCTCGAGTTCCCAGTGTTTGTGTCAGCGCTAACAAACTGTCCCTTCATTACAGGCCTGTCGGAGATCAGAGGCCCAGATTATTGAAGGAGACGCCTTTGAGATGCCCAAGTGGTTGCTGTGACAACTCCCTCAGAGGGCGGGAGGTGGCGAGGGAGGGCGCTGACTGTTGGACAGGGACAGGCTCCAAGCATGCCAGGCCAGCATGGGGTTAATCCCACCCCAAGCGGCTTAGCAGAGGGTTCTCTGCACAGTAAGCACCTCAGCATGCTGCTCCCCAGTCTCCGTGGCCTTGGTGAAGGAAGAATCTTGAAAACTGGGAAGCCAACGGGCCATGCACATGGTTTTCCTAAAGCTAGGGGCAGAGGACAGTGAGGCACAGTGCACTGAGAAGTGAATCCGCATGGCGGACTGTGCTTCAGTTCCAGCCCAGGCAACCTGAAAAATACTACAGGCACATGTGTGTTTGCTGCCAAAATCTTTATTTTATTATTCTTATTATTCTTTTTTCTTTTTTTTTTTGGAGAGGTTTTTGCTATAGGGCGCGTGCACTCGCCAGACAGACAAGACATAGAGATAGAAAGTGAGAAATCACCCCCCAGTGGGGATGGCCACGCTGCAATCCCTTCTCCTCCATTCTCCTCTCGGGATCTTGGGCACGCACGCACACACGCCCGGCATGAGTTTTAAGCCACCGGGTCCGGGACGCGAACCACGGTCGACTACGTGAGAGTCCAGCGACATAGCCATTACGCTGACTGCTGGTTCCCTATTATTATTATTCTTTACAGAGTGATTTTTGCTATAGGACACATGTGCTGACCAGAGAGACAGAGAGATAAAGAGACAGAAAGTGAGAAATCACCCTCCCCCCCAGGGGATGGCTGCGCTGCAATCCCTTCTCCTCCATTCTCCTCTTGGGATTTTGGGCACGCACACACACGCCCGGTGTGAGTTTTAAGCCAGCAGGTCTGAGATTCAATCTGCAGTTGATTATGTGAGAGTCCAGTGACGTAACCATGAAGCTATCTGCTGGTCTCGCTATCCAAAATCTTGGTGGGATACAGACCAGCAGATGGTGTAGTGGTTAAGGGACTGGACTCCCACATAGCCCACCATGGTTTGAGTGCTGGACCTGGTGGCTTGCTTTCTTACTTTCCCTCTCTTTCTCTTTCTGTCTCCCTCCGGTGAACACACATGTCCTATAGTAAATTAAAATAAGGATAGTAACGATAAATTAAATTAAATAAATAGTTCTTTTTAAAAAATTCTGACAGGATGGAGAAATGAAGGATAAAGAATTGCAATGTGAGGGAACCAGCAGTTAGCGTAATGGCTATGTCGCTGGACTCCCACGTAGTCGACCGTGGTTCGCGTCCCGGACCCGGTGGCTTAAAACTCACACCAGGCGCATGTGCGTGCGTGCCCAAGATCCCGAGAGGAGAATGGAGGAGAAGGGATTGCGGCATGACCATTCCCCCTGGGGGGTGATTTCTCGCTTTCTGTCTCTCTGTCTCTGTCTGTCTGGCGAGCACATGCGCCCTATAGCGAAAACCTCTCCAAAAAAAAAAAAAAGAATTGCAATGTAATCACAGCCCATTCCCCAATGGGGGAACATTCTCTCTGTCTCTCTGTCACTCTCTGTCTCTGGCAAGCACACATTCCCCTGACAACTGAAAAAAGAAGAAGCTGATGGAAGGGCAAGGTGGGCAGCACTCTCTAACCACAGCGGCCACCATTTACCGTTCACTGCCTCCCCACACGATGCCAAGAGCTCAGGCTTTATGTCAGGGCAACTTCTATTGACACCCCAGCTAGCTGTGTGACCTTGAGCAAAGTTGCCCAGCCTCTGAGGCCTGGGCACTTAGGTTGATTGTAGCTTTGCTACAAACTCTGGGCACATCTGCCCCAAGCAGCACACAGAAACCTTACACGTGGTCTCACCACACCACTGGGGCTCGAAATCCAGCTCCAGCTGCAGGGCCTGGACGAGTAACCTCTCCTTGTGAGCTTTAGCTTCCTCCTCTGCAAAACAGAGATGCCAGCACCCTACTCAAATGAATCCGTGTGTGTGGAGTGCTGATGTGGTAACTATTTTTTAGGAGAGACTTTTACTGTAGGATGCATGCACTTGCCAGAGAGAAAAGGCAAGAAATCACCCCCAGGGAGGATGGTCACAGTGCAATCCCTTCTCTTCCGCTCTCTTCTCAGGCTTTTGAGCACACACGCACACACACCTGGCATAGGTTTTAAGCTGCTGGGTCCAGGACTTGAACTGCAGTCAACTAGGTAAGAGTCCAGCGATGTAACCATTACTGCTGGTTAATTATTAATATCCTCAACTGTTTATTATTCAATATTCTCAGAGCCAGGGGCCAGTCCTGTGGCCTGATGGCTAAGGGAGCTGGACCCCACATGGAGCATGTGTTGGTGTGCCCAAATCCTGGCAGGATGGAGAAGCGGGGAGAGGCACTGCGGGCTCTTTCCTTCTCGATTTCTCTGGAGCACACCCATGCCTTCTGGGAGAAAAACAAAGCAAAACCTTAGAGAATATCCTCCAAACTATTAGCCAGGAGGATTTCGTGCTCCCAGGCTACCTACGAGGAGCCCCAGGCACCTAGAAATGCTTCTCCGGGGCACACTCACCAGGGTACATACCGAGGCTCATTGCTGGAAACGACATCTCAGCCTGTCTGCGCCCAAAGTCTGTGTTCCTTCCTTAGTGAGCCTCAGTGACTGCCATGCACACGTGCACGCACACGCACTGCCATGTATCAAGAATGGCTGATGGAATTATGTGCCCATGGGGGAAGAATTACAACAGAGAGGGGGAAAAGATACCCTCTTCAAATTAGACCCTTTCCTTGGATGGGATGTGCTGACTGACTGCAGGAGCTGGCCGCAGACCACTCTTCGCCTGGAGCTTCTCCAGGCTTCCAAGATGGTAGGGGAAAGGTGAGCTGTGGGGCAGTACAGAAATTCGGAAGGCACGGGACCAGCAGTTAGCGTAATGGCTATGTCGCTGGACTCCCATGTAGTTGACTGCAGTTCGCGTTCCGGACCTGGTGTCTTAAAAACTCACGCCGGGCGTGTGTGCGTGTGTGCCCAAGCTCCCGAGAGGAGAATGGAGGAGAAGGGATTGCGGCATGGCCATCCCCCCAGGGGGTGATTTCTTGCTTTCTGTCTGTCTGTCTGACGAGCGCACGTACCCTATAGCAAAAAACCTCTTCAAAAAAAAAAAAAAAGAAAAAGAAAAAGAAATTCGGAAGGCAGGCTCATTTGATCAAATAAAAAGTTCTCTCTCTTTTTAAAAAAATTTATCAGAGGAGGCATGCACTCACTAGAGATGGAGACAGAGAGAAAGGGAGATGGGAAAAGCACCCACGGTGAGGTATGGTCACACCATACTTCCTTCTCCTCCATTTCTCCATCCTATTGGGATTAGGGACAGACATTGACACATGCCCTGCATGTTCTTCAAGCCGCTCATGCTGGGATTCGAATTGTCAGGTTGGCCAGTGGGATTCAGTTCCCTAAACCACTAGGAAACAAGGCCAGCCCATCAGGTGGAAGATTTTTCACTGAGATTGGTTTATTAAATTCATCTAAAAATGCCTGAAGTAACTAACTCACTCATTTATTCATTCATCACATTGTGACTGAGTTCTTACTCTGTAGTAGATTAAAAAACATGGCTTCTTCTCTCTGGATCCAAACCACAATGAAATATCACCTTACATCCTCCAGGATGGCCGTTATCAATAAGGAAAACCAACAATAATTGGTACTGGCCAGGTTGTGGATAAATTGGGACACTTGTGTGCTGCTGGTAAGAATGTTGAATGGTTCAGCCACTGTGGAAAACAGCCTGGCAGTGTCTCAAACAGTTAAACATAGAATTAACATAAGATCCAGAAATCCCACTTGTGAGTATACCCCAAAAAATGTAAAAGCACGGCATCAGACCCATATCTGTACACTCATGTTCATAGCAGATTATTCTCAATAGCCAAAGGATGGAATCAATCCACCTGCACATTGACAGATGAGTGGATAAACACACACACACACGCACACACACACACACACACACACACACACACACCACTGGAATATCATGCAATCCTTAAAAAGGAAACTATGGCATATACTACAACATGGATGAACCCTGGGGATACAAAGAGGTCAATTTGTATGATTCTATTCACATGAGGTCCCTAGAGGAGTCAGATTCATAGAGAAAAAGTAGCATAGTGGTTGCCGGGAGCTGTGGAGTGGGAAAACAGGTAGTTAGCATTTGACAGGGAGTCAATTTAGGAAGATGAAAAAGTTCTGGAAATGGATGGTGGTGATAGTTACACAATAATGTGAATGTGATTAATGCCAATGAACTCATACATAAAAATAGTTAAAATGCTAAATGCTATGTTATGTATAATTTACTACTATTTAAAGTCTGGGGGCCAGCAGGTGGCATGGTGGTTGGGGCACGGACCTCCCATATGGCCAGTCACAGTTTTGATGGCTGGACCTGGCAGCTTGAAAATCACATCAGATGCACATGTGCAGATGTGCCCCAAATCCTAGGATAAGTATGGAGAAGGGATTGAGATGTGTCCATCCCCCCTGGGGAGTTGATTTCCCACTTTCCCTCTGTCTCTCTCTCTCTCTCTCTGGCACTCTGGCAGCTGTGTGCACACTATGGAAAAGACCTTGTGGAGGAAAAAGTCTTGACAGGAAATAAAAGCTATAGGGAATAAAAGGGCTAATTTAAAATGCATGGATAGGACACAGATAAGCAAGCAGTTAAATGTTAGTCTCAGGTGGCTCCGATGCACAATGGATAGTGCACTGGATTTCTAGGCAAGAAATGCTGGTCCTGTCTACAAAACACCTTCATAGCAACATTGACGCTGCTGTTCAACCGAATAAGAGAACCAGAGCCTAGCCAAGTTGACACATAAAATTAACACTGCTGCGAGAAGGCAGCTTCATGGCTACTGAGAACTGAGGATTTCAGGGGAATAGGAGAAATGAAGATCTTCCATGATAATTCAGCCTCCAGCCCACAAACTCATGTGATTGAACTTCAAGTTTGGGAAGAAACACATCGTCCATCAGATGACTAGAAATCACTGCAGGACCACAAGAAATATGGGAAAGCAAGAACATACCTCTCCTCCAAGGGAAAAGAATAGCTCCTCTTCATCCACAGACAGTTCAATGGAAATCATGGAAATGTCCTGATAAAGAATTCAGAACATTCATAATGGCGAAGCTAACAGAGATGGAAAGAAGAGAGACGATGAGCTGCAGAAGAGGCAGGAGAAAGGAGCTGACAAGTGCTGGGAGGGGAGGAAATTCTTGCAAGATCTAAAAGAAGAAATATACATTTCACAAAAGAATCAAATGGCACTGTTAGAGATGAAGGCTATAATACAAGAAGTCAAAATCTCCTTTGAAAGTATTAAAAGCAGACTAGATCGTACAGAAAATAGAATCTCAGACATAGAAGGGAAAATTGCTGGCCTACAAAAATCCACCACAAAGACTGAGAAAATTGCTCAGAAATTTGAAACTAATATACAAGAAATACTAGATACCATCAAACGTCCAAACATCTGGATAATTGGCATCCCAGAAGGTGAACAGACTCATAAGGGCATTGATAATCTATTCCATGAAATCCTGCAAGAAAACTTTCCAAACCTAGAGAGGCACTCCATCAGAAAAAATGCAAGAGAGGAAAGAATGGGAAAATATATTCTAAGTGTTAAGGGAAAAGCAATTTCAACCGAGAATGCTGTACCCGGCAACATTATCCTTCATATGGGAAGAAAAGACAAGAACATTCTCAGATAAACAAAACCTGAAAGAATTTACCAGCACCAGACCAGATCTCCAAGAAGTTCTCAAGGGAGTGCTATATCAGGAAAATTAAATGTAGTCACACAGAAATAAGAGTTCAAAAACTAAGAAAATGGCCAACTTAATTGTAGGGACAAGTCTGGAGTTGAATATTACATCCCAGAATTCAATCAAGAAAATCGAACCACAACACAAGATAAAGTACATGAGACTGAACTGGTGAAATAGCATTCTGTGAGTTTTGACTAAAATATTGCTGCTTTTCTTCTAGGCTTTGTTGTCCAGTCTTGAGCTGTCAATAGGCTCATGTACCTACTATTTGAACAGAATACTAACATGTTTACTGACTTTAAGTTTTAAGCAAATTTCCTTACCAATTCAAAGCTGCTTTTCTTGACCAGCTGAACTTTCTATTGAAAGTAGTTAGATTATTTAAGAAATTGTGTGATCAATAAAAAGTGGGAGGAAAGGAATGGAATAGAACTGTAGATACCAGAGACAGTGTGAGAAAAGGGTGGGAAAGGACAGAGGGTCAGAAATAGGGGTAAATACACACACACACACACACACACACACATATATGTGAAACTAGAAATGGAAAATTATTGACGATAACATGCATGATTAAGCCACTATGCAGTATATTCTGGATGGGAAACCCCTATTAGTATGCTGTGACGATGATTAGGGGATAAATGTATATTAATTAATTTTTAAAAAGTTTCAGGAAAAAAAATGCATATTTGATGACTGCAGTAAGCTATATAGCCCCAGCTAGGTACTACTTTATAATATGTTCATTCTACTCACTGAGGTTTATGCCTAAAGTCAGACTTGTGTTCATGGAAATGTATATATCAGCTGTGCTTGCTATTGGAAATATTTAGATTAATTAAGATCTTTAGCAAATTAATAAAATGGGGGGGGGAGGAGGCATAGAAAGCAACCACGGATACCAGAGACAATGTGGGAGGAGGGTGGGACACAGCAGAAGGTGAGAGACAGGGAATCAAGGATGGAAAAAAAAAAGCAAAATATACAGGAAACAAGAAATGGAAAATTATTTGTTGATGATAACATGTATGTTGATGTGCTTGATCGAACCAATATACAGTGTATTCTGAATGGGAAATCTCATTTTGTATGCTGTAATGATACATAGTGAATGAATGTAAATAAATTTAAATTTAAAAAAATTAACAGGCAGTGGTACAGTGATTAAGGCAGCTGGATCCCACATGGCCAATGCATAGTTCAAATCCTGGACCTGGTAGCTTGAAACCATGGTGGGCACATGTGCACGTGTGCCCAAAATCCTGAGAAGAAGATAAGGAGTGTGGCATGGCCATCTCTGTGGGAAGGGGGGATGGTGATTTCTCACTTTCTCTTTCTCTGGTGTGGACATGTGCTATATAGCAAATTTTTTTTTTTTTTTTTCTTTTTGGCGGTTTTTTTTTTTTTTTTTTTGCTATAGGGCATGTGCGCTTGACAGAAAGACAGAGAGAGACAGAGACACAGAAGGTGAGAAATCACCCCCCAGGGGGGATAGCCACGCCACAATCCCTTCTCCTCCATTCTCCTCTCAGGATCTTGAGCACAGATGTATACACGCCCAATGTGAATTTAAGCCACCAGGTCCGGGACTCGAACCACAGTCGACTACATGGGAGTCCAGCGACATAGCCATTATGTTAACTGCTGCTCCCAGCAAAATTTTTTTTTTTTAAATTACAATGCAGGATCAGCAGGTGGTGTGGTGGTTGAGATGCTGGACTCCCACATAGCCGACTACAGTTTGAATCCTGGACCTGGTGGCTTGCTTTCTCACTGTCTCTCTCTCTCTTCATCAGATTAAAAAATAATAATAATATGGGGCTAGCAGGTGGTGGTTAAGGGCGCTGGACTCCCACATGGCAGACTGTGGTTCGAGTCTCGGATCTGGCGTCTTGCTTTCTTGCTCTCTCTCTCGCTCTCTCTCTCTCTCTTTCCTTCTCCCTCTCTGGTCAAATTTAAATAAATAAAGTTAGATTAAATAATTATTTTTAAAAAATAATAATAATAAACAAAATGTAATTTATATTTCTTAAAGAAAAAAAAAAAACCTTACCTTGCCCCCCTCACCAGCTGCATAAGCTTGGCAAACCACTGAAAGTCTCTGGGCTTCAGAACCTGCCCCTGTCAAATGAGGATAACCAAGTCCTCGGCCCATAGCGGTTAGCAGACTTCAAGTCAAAGATAAATTTCAAGTGCTGAGCACAGTGCTTGCCATGTAGGCAGTAAGAAAAATGTCCAAGCTTCCCAGGCCCCGGTCAGGGACTAAGCTTGGGAGCTGGATATCCTGGACAACACGGCTCAGGGAGCCTGAGGCAGTCAGACCGTGAGAATCAGGCCCAGACTGACAAAGGCAGGGGTCTTCCCTGCAGCAAGATTAGGAGCCTCATTGTCTCCCAGAGGCAGATCCTCTGTAGGATGAAGAAAAATAATCCTAGACACCAGAAGAAGGAGCTGCCTCCGGTCTGGCCACATCTCTGCCCTGACTGCTGCTGAAGAATCCAGCAGAAGGGTGTCAGAGACCGCACACACGTCAGTGGGGATGGTACCGACACCCACAGAATCCTTGAATCCTCACAGCCCTTCAGAGGTCAAAATCAAACACCCCTCTGCATTGCCTTGCCAGGGAAGTCTGCTCAAAGGCACATCCACCCATGGTCTATGGGAAAGGAGATGTTTATCCACCTTGCAGTCAGGGCCCACGGTCTCTGCGTGGCCCACCAGGCCCCATAGCCCAACCCTGCCCCCCTTCCAGCTCCTCTCTGAGCGGCACTCACTCACTATCTTCAGAGGAGGTCCCCGTCACACTGAGCCGTTCACAGTTGGTAGTGAGTTGAATGGTGTCCTCCCTGCAACACACACTCCCTGACCATCCAGAGCCCTTAACTGTAAATAGGGTCTTCGCGGACGTCAGTAAGATGTGGTCGTACTGGGTGGGGGTGGGCTCTGCTCCAACAGGGCAGGTGTCTTTATAGTGATAGGAGGAGGACAGACAGAGGCATGCAGGCGGAAGGGGCCATGTAAGATGGAGGCAGAGGCTGGGCTGAGGGTGTGTCCACAAGGTCGGGACTGCTGGCCGCCACCAGGACAGAGGAGGTAAGAGGAGGCCCATCTCCAGCACCGCACGGGGGCCTGGCCCTGCCGACCCCTTGCTTTCAGACACCCACCCAGCCCCCAGAACGGAGAGAGCACGTTTGGGTTGTCTTAAGCCACCCAGTTTGTGGTTGTTAGAACAGTCGCAGGAAACAGCTGAAGCTCTTCCAGGCCATCAGCAGCTCCCGCTCAGCCCGTGGCAACCGGAACGACCTCTTCAGGCCTCAGCAGGTTTCCCAGCTCTCTGTGAAGCCAGCTTTGGGCCCCAGCCCCGAGGCTCTTCTTCGACGCTCTGCCGATGGCACCCTGGGTGCTCACCTGTACCTATCTGCTCCCACCAGGATCCTCTCCAGTCTCAGCACGGCCTGGCACACAGCAGGCATTGTTTGTCCCTCACCCCCACACCCCTGCTCCACCATGTCCCAGTCTGGAAGGAGCAACACTTTCTAGGGCCTGGGCTCCATTCTGAGGCTGCGACAAATGCTTATTTCTGGCATCGCTGACCGGGAGGTATAAACATACCTGGTCGAGACACAGCCATCCCTATCTTGGACTTCAAAATAAACTCATCTCCGTAATTGACAGTCTCTGCGCTGTGCAGGCCCTTATTAAGCCTGGCAGAAGCTCTTAAGGGCAGGGCGGGTTGCCCAAGGGCACCAAGAAGAGACTCCAATTTTACTAGGCCGAGTCCCCCAGCCCCCATGAGAACATGGGCTCCTCCTGCTTATGCTTCCCCTCCTCCTTCTCCATCTCCCTCTCCTCTACCCTCCCTTTCTTTTCCTTCCCCTCCCCATCCTCCTCTTGTCCTCCTTCTCCTCTTCCCTCTCCCTTCCTCCTTTCTCTGGCCCTCTCTCCTCTCCTCTTCCCTCTTCTCACCGTCCCACCTTTCCTGCTCAAAGGGGATGCCATTGTCCAGTCAAGCCTCCCAGGGGATTAGCAGTCGTCTCCACACGGTCCGTGGTCCATTCCCTCCCCGTTCACATCCAGCCAATGGCGGAGCTCACCAGGTCCACCGCCTCTGTGTGTTGGAGCTCTCCCCGTCTCTGCATCCCACAGTCCTCCCTATACTAGGAAACGTCCTCCAATCTTGTTCTCGCGTTCTTTCTCTCCCCTGATGCTTCTATTCATCGGGCCCAGGATGTTTCTTCCCAGGGACTCTGACTCCATGCAGCCCTCTTCTTGAGCTCTCCATTGGCTCTCCATGGCTTCAAGATAAAGATCTAATCCTTCAGCCCCATCTACAAAGATTTGGGCGAAGTGGTTCCTAGCCCCGTCTACCGCCTCCTTCCCTGCCATGCCGGCTATCTCAAGCGCTGCCTTCAGGTTCCTTGTCCCATCGATGCATCCAGAACTAGTCACGGGCACACAGGTGGCCCCACCGGGGCCTCTGAACACGCTGTGCCCTCTTCACATTTCTCGGTGGTCTGCTTATACCTCCAGACTGCATCCAGATGGCTGCCCTTTCTAGAGTCCGGCCCCAGTGCCCTGTACTCCATCGACTGCGTTTCTGGCTCCCTTTGTGGCGCTCGGACAGGAGGGTCGAGATCTTGCTGATAAGGTCTCTGCGAGCTCACGTCCTTGATGGGTCAGTCCTGTGGATGGTCCTTCCGCACAAGTGACTGAGCGCTCACCTGGACGGATGGGGAGCTGTGGCTTCCAGAGGCCTGGCTTGTCCCTGGCTCACTTCCTCCTCCTCAAGGGCAAAAAGAAAACGTCTGATTAATCTTCATGTCCTCAGGTGGGACCAGCAGATGGCGTAATGGTTACGTTACTGGAGTCAGTTGTGGTTTGAGTCACGGACTTGTGGCTTAAAACTCAGGCTGGGCATGTGTGTGCGTGCCTAAGATCCCGAGAGAAGAATGGAGGAGAAGGGATTGTGGCGTGGTCATCCCCTCTGGGGGTGATTTCTTGATTTCTGTCTCTCTGTCTCTCTGGCGAGCGCACGTGCCCTCTAGTAAAAATCTTTCTTAAAAAAAAAATCTTGGTATCCTCAATAACTAGCCTGAGCCTATGAGCCAAAACAAGGTGTGTCAGTAAATATTAACTGGATAAATGAGAAAACTAATCAGGAAAGATGAAGAGGCAAAGATGAGAGAGAAAGCAGGGGCCGCGGAGACAGGAAAAGCCGGGGTGAGACTACCCAGCTGAAGCACAAAGCCTGCTCCCAAGGCAGCTGCTATGGCACCCATCTGTAGAGGAAGGAACTGAGGACCGAAGTCCAGCGAATTGCCCCACACAGCACATCTGGCAGACTCGGGTTCACAGCCCCGTCTGTCAGTCTTCCAGCTGTCCGAGGGCGTTTCTGTGAGGCTCTGCCGAGTGGCGTTTCTCCTGCCCTCTCATTCCGGTGCTCTTTTGCAGATACAAATCCCCCCCCCTTTCATTGAAGCTGGGAGTGCTCATTTTAGAGAATCAGGAGTCTAAATAAAAGTATTTAAAGCAATGGATACAAGTTCTATTAACCCCACTACTGCAGGACAACCTCTATTGAAATTGTTCTTATGTACCTTAATTCCTTTTACTTTCAGATTACTTTTACATAAAGTCCCCACTATGATGTATTATATATATATACATACATATACACATATATATACAGTATATACATGCATATATATATTTTTTCAACTGAGAACTTTCTCTTCTTATCCTTTTTTGTTTTTTTTTGCCATAGGGCATGTGTGCTAACAGAGAGACAGAGAGAGAAAGTGAGAAATCACCCACAAGGGGAGATGGCCACACTGCAACCCCCTTCTCTGGTCTCCCTTTGGGATTTTGGGCACACACACACGTGGCTGGCATTAATTTCAAGCTGCCAGGTCTGGGACTCGAACTGCAGTTGGCCATGTGGGAATCAGCACCTTAACCACCATGCCACCTGCTGAGCCGAACTTAAAACATTTTTTAAAAGCATTTTTTGTTAAATGTTTCTTCCCTTTGCACCTCACTGAACTTAAAAAAAATTGTTAATATGTACTGACTGGTCTTTTGTCTGTGTTTGTATTTGTTGTATAAATGGTTAAAATCAGATTTCTTCTTTTTTCAAGAATTTTTAAAAAATTATTTTATTTATTTAATTTTATTTGTTATTGCTATTTTTTTAAAAAAATTTGGCCAGAAAGAG